>NC_088857.1:54551358-54853976 GCF_963853765.1 Magallana gigas | reverse complement strand
TGAGTCTATCTCTCTCTCATACTCTCAATCGTATAATGTTATATTTACATAACAAATGCAGACCCTTGATTCATAAACACTCTCATCGTTAATAGATAAATAAGACATAAAGTTAACAGTTTGAATGAGATACAGATATCAAAACCACATGTACAGTGTACATTGTACATGTACGTGTCGAGGAAATTCTGTATGGAAATGACTGAAAGCATGATTGACACAAACTCAATATTCTAGGAAAAACATACAATATTTTTTTAACGTATGCTACGTAACAATAGGTGTAAAAACTGACTATAATACACCTGCATACACATTTCATACTAAAACATGTCTTTCAAGTCACATTTCACAACGACCATTAATTATCGACATTTTTGTAACATGTGTACTAGACTTAATGCATTGTAGGCTTTTAAAAGAGTGTTTGAGTAGTTTAACAATGTAAGTAAGTATGTTCTTACCGACGAATGACTACTCCTTAGCACGTTTTAGATTGTTGACAAATTCGAGGATGGCTGTTCAGACTGTTTCATGCTGAACAAAATTTAACGGGATAAGGCTAATCACCCCAAACTTCGACTTCACATTAATAAACAATTGTTCTGCAACTTTAAATAATTTAAAAGCTTGCCAATATAAGATACAAAAACGTTTACTTACTTTTTCCATTTAAACTCCTCTCTCGATTTTCACGAGTATTAGACTGGTCTCGTTAAAATCCCGAGATATACGAAGTTTTGACGTTCTCGGGTTTTTTCATTCTGTCGTGAATATAAAAACCAGAAAGGTTCCGATTATGCTAATAAGGCTGTGAGGTGTGCAAAGGTTGCATAGTATTCCATTATGGTTTGTATTCAGATTCTAATAAAAGGGTATAAACACTGCGTCGGCCGGGAATTGAACCCGGATCGACTGCTTGGAAGGCAACCATGCTGACCATTACACCACCGACGCTGTTATATTTTTTCAACTGTGAATTTTTCTATGAACAAAAATTTAGAGTAGTTTTTAAGGTACCTCACTACAACTACACCTATACTTTTAAAGACACTACGTCACAAGATGGCGATTTAAATGTTTTATTAAACTGTTTATATCGTTCGATTGGGTTGTATATCGTCGTAGCTCAATGGGTAAAGTATAGGGCTTCTTAACCGCAGAACATGAGTTCGAATCCGCCTGGAGCTTTTGTTAATGTCAACTGAATTAAATTTTTGAAAATGTAAATTTTCGTCCAAAATTGCACATTTTTGCCTATTAGACTTAAATACTTCCTATCCATTATGATATCTATCATAATCAAATAACACTCTGCTGATTTGAGAAAATATTTCACGGTGTAGTGAGCAACCTTAAGGAAAAATGTTTTTGAAATTATAACTCTAATTACAACAACGCATTCTTACCAAAGGTAGCCAAAAGTGTATTAAAATGTTTGAGTCAGGTGCTTGGCGCCTTGGATTTATTGTCAGAGTTATAGAAAGAAATTGCGTCGGACGGGAATTGAACCAGGTCGACTGCTTGGAAGGCAACCATGCTGACCATTACACCACCGACGCTGTGTTTTTTTTCTTACTTTAAACTTTTAATGAAAAATGACAATAACAAACGGTCAACCATCTCAAAAATCCATAAAACAAAATACAAACTCAAAGCAGAGCCACACAGACCTCTAAAAAGATAGAGGTAGGATCAGGTGCCATGGAGGAGTGAGCATCCTCTGCTGACCGGTCACACCCGCCGTGTGCTCTATGTCGTAATCGGGGAAAAAACGGAAAAGTCCGTAGACAATTAGGCAAATAATTATGGTTTAACAGTTAGTATGAAAAACGGTAAGTCAGAATAGGACCCAGTGGAAGATTGTATTTGCTGACAAGGTTGTTGTATCGACCATATGGCTTCTCAGAAGATTTGATCACGTACTTACCAAGTTCATATTCCTATGAACTTTTTAACATTGCTGTTTATTACTTATATTTACATTTGAAAAGGGCAAACTGTTCAGAATTGTTAAAAAAAACTAAGATTTCATGATTACAATAATTCGATGAGCGCGTGCTATAATCATGGTTACCTCATGATTAAATTAAACTTATTTGCAGATGTAAATATGAATGAATAAGAAAAGGAAATGTCTAAGTGACAAAGAATACAAACGGACAGTAAAACGGAGAACATCCAAATCAAATGTACAAATATGGTATCTCATAAAGTAAGATATAAAAATGAAAATTAAAATGCAAAACGAAAGTACTATATATTAAGTCATTTACATTCAACACTGTTGTCGTGAGGCCTAGAACTTAAAGCAAAAGCTATTGATAATGATGTTCGAGTTGTCCACAAAGTTACATTATGAAGAATTTATGTTAGAATGGAAAGTAAAATATAACATATTGCATTCAATGAAAAACCTTATTTTGGATATCGTATTCCTAGTATATGATCTATTCAGCATAAAATTTGTACATACATGTATATATTTTCAATTTATTATGAAGCCTGTTTTATTACACTTGTAATATTATTGCAATTCATTCATAATCCAATACGGTTTAATGAGTATAAAGATCAATTGTAAAAGAAGATTTGGATGAATATCAGATCACATCTAAAAAGCAACTCAATCGACAGAAGAACAATTTTAAAGATTGTATCAGTAGGCTGATTTATAGAAATAACAGTTGCAAATTAAAGTACAGAAATGGGATAATCATGGTTTCGAATCTGTAAAAATCAGATGTTAATCGATAAATAACTCCTTGGAGGTTGACCCTCTCTCCCAAGATTCATTGTCTTGAGGCCAATTTTATCAAGAATTAACCCCAACGCTAGGCTGGGATGTAAAACGAAACGTCATTATTTTTTTAACATATTATATGTCATTCTAAACTCAAAACTAAATCATACGTTATTTGCTTGTCATTCCACATTTTTATTTTTTTTTAAATATGTTCTTGATGTAACATTATCTATTCCTCAGTTTGGAACTTCACATAATGTGTTACATACACATTATTTGCCAAATAAGGTGATTAAACAAAATTAATTAAAAAGAAATGCTAAATAATGCGTAAATACTACATGTCCTTGCTAGAGACAGTGTGCATTTATTTAGATATTTAAAGTCTAGGTTATATTTGAACATAACAATTATTTTAACACATCTAACGTGTTGTACGAACAGTTTAGAATTATCGGAATTCTTGTTTTTCATCTGTTCCTATCTATATTTTTTTTACATATTACTTCAAACAGGAACATTGATATTGTAAATATCCTAAAATCAGAGAAGGAATCAATAAAGCAAACTCTAATGTTGTACTAATCAGCCCATCTTTCAAGAAATAAAAAAAAAACCAACAATACATTTACAGTATAATGTATACGAAATATATTATGTTCAATAATAATAAGAAAATTTTATAATGGCATTCAATGATTCAAAAACGTATACATATTTTGAATTTTATATTCTTGAATCAATATATCAATATAAAAAAAAATCCTTTCACTTATCTCTATTAGTTTATATCATTTTTCAGAGTGCATTATATTTCTTACGGTTGGTATTAATACTCTAATTAAAGGGGTATAAAAATTGCGTCGGCCGGGAATTGAACCCGGATCGACTGCTTGGAAGGCAACCATGCTGACCATTACACCACCGACGCGCTTATTTACTAATTTTTCTACTTTTTATTTGTATCAAGAAACAAAGAAAGACCTGACGAATTCAAATTTTGCATATTTATTTAATTATAATATCTTAAATGTGCTAAATGAGCTAAATTATTATTATGTTGTAAATATATAACACGTCACGGTGCGCTGAGTTTAAGAACGTGCCACGTACACAGAGCAGATTGCCTCAAGTGAACATAAAAAAAAACAGCCTCTAGCTGTGGTTACTCGGTGCGCTCTCTAACAAACATAAACAGTCGGCATATATATTCAGTAAGATTGTCAAAAAGCAGCAATTTTCATTCCGGATTCTTTTGAAACTTAATAGATTGTACTTTGTTTTCTTCTTAAACAATACATTATAATGGTTTATTGGATTCGATGAAAGTAATTTTACAACAGAAACGCCATGTTTCTAGTTCTTTCTGACTTATAAAGAAGGTATAAAGAACTTGAACTTTTTTTTTACACGGTTTAACTTTTTTTTAAAACTAGTTTGGAGGTAACGTACATGTATAGGTTCATCAAACGAATGATACATGGATATATATTTGTATAGAACGATTATAGATATTTATTTGATTTTATTTTCGCTTGTTTTTTTAAATACGATATTGTTCTCATTAGGATCTTAAATTGTACTTAGATTTTTATTTAACATTTGATTCATTTATTTATGTATTTTCATCAATATTTTAATTTGATTTAATTATATTTATTTGAATTTGTATTGGACATTCGACACATTTCATATGTGTATGTTCCCAGGCAACTGACGTTATAAATTTGTCTCATAATACAAAAATTATACGTACTAAAGTGTATTATTGGGTAGAGGATACACACACATATATATATATATATATATATATATATATATATATATATATATATATATATATATATATTATATATATATATATATATATATATATATATATATATATATATATATATATATATATATATATATATATATATATATAACGTCAGGTGTGTGTGCGTGTGTGTGTGTGTGTGTGTGTGAAAAACATACATCAACATTTGTTGGTTTTTATTTTGAAAAAATGTAGTTGTTTTGATCAGAAAGGCAACATATTACATCCACTTATGTATAACTATTTCAATGAATGTGTAATTATCACCATTTTTGTCTGCGCTTCATGTTTAAATAATATTTTTATTTAATAAAATTTCATATCAAGTAATCCTTCAAAATCCATACTTCTTAGAATTTGTAAACTCTAAATGTGTAGAATGGTGTCACTTACACCTTTAAAATGCAATCCATTTTAAATGATCTTGCATCACTTCGATACTCAATGAGGAAAAACAAAATTGCGTCGGCCGGGAATTGAACCCGGATCGACTGCTTGGAAGGCAACCATGCTGACCATTACACCACCGACGCTGCGTTCAATAGGTGGATAGTCTTATAAAATACAAACATAAAACCTAACAATTTTTACAGATGAGTAAAAAATTAGTAGTTTTCGTTTTTATTGATCATTTTAATAATTTTTTTCAAAATATATTAATCGCAAAGCTACTTTTATTTCACATTGTAAATGTGCGTTAAAAGAACAGTCACCTGTTCATTAGTTATGGTTTGTTTTCATATTTTAACCTTACACTATCGTTTTTTTAGAACACGAATTATATATATATATATATATATATATATATATATATATATATATATATATATATATATATATATATATATATATATATATATATATATACTGTATTCACTAGTCATTCAATAAATGTTTTATGATGAATTTCTTTTAATTCAATCAATAAAATAAACGATCGTGGCATATTGAAATATTATGTCAAATATAAACACGAGTTCTATCATATTTTGTCTTCTTCCTCCTCAAAAATCTTCTGATTCAAAATTTTCCATGGAAGGTGTTAGCTGCTATCATATTATTAGATAAACACTTTACGTTTGAGAAATTTCAGAGTACTTTAGATGAAAACGGCTTCATTAATTATTTGAAATCTGTTGAATTCAACAGGTCTTGAATCTCACGCGTGGTCCGCCATTCTCACTGGAAAACACATTAACACTTGGGCGCATACAAAATAAAGTTGGAACCATGAAAGGTCAAAACAATGGGAATAATCGTATGATTTAAGATGAACAATCATCAAGGACAAGATTTACTTTAAAGTTTAGCTTTTAATAGAAACTTAGAGTGCAGACTAGAAAATCAGAGAATGGACATTTTTATGCACTTCTGTAAAAATCACCGAGATGCATGAATGTATATATGAGAGAGACAGGATTACGGCCACTTCAGTATATCGTGTAAAACAATATATTTACGTTCCATATACATTTTTCTTCCTATACGGTCTTTGCTGTTGTAATGGACCATTTTTATACAAAACATCAACCCAAACCATAAATAGCTTAGGTGCTTGAAAATGTGTGAAGCATTCATCCATTTTATAACTCAGATTACATCAAATTTCAATTTGTAGTAACTTTACATTACTTTAAGATTAAGAAAAAGAAAACATATTAGTCAATTTAAGCTTAAAAAAAGAAAACATGCTTGTCAAATGTTATCTTTTAGCTATAAAAGGACAAATAAAAATCAATATTAGAGAAAAAAAATGTATATCCCTTTCTTTGCGAGGATACTATGAATTTACTCGAGTGAGTGTTAAGTTGTTTAAAATATAGACAAAAAAGAATTGAATGTATACATTATGATGTGAATACATATTTATACAAACCAAGTTTATATGAGGAAAATTTATTAATACATTAAGTGTAAAAGTACTATACCTTTTGGTATAAACAATCGCCTTGAGCTTCCAGTAGACAGCTTACTAGTATTCTGAGGTGAAAAATGCAACTCTGTAATGTATCTAACTAAATATCTTATAATGCAAATTGAAATCATGTTCAATCAATAGATAGATCTTCGATTTTAATGATAATGAAAGTAAAAAAAGTTCATAGTATAATACCATGGCCCATGGTATTATACTATGGTCCATGGGGAATGGTGATAAGCAGACAGCTTATTCTGAGGTGAAAAATGCAATTCTGTAATGTATCTAACTAAATATTTTATACGGAAATCAATGTTAAAACAAAAGATAGATCTTTGATATCAATGATAATAGAGGTACAATAGTTCATAGTATCATACCATGAGGAATGGTGATTTAGGACTATTCTTTCTTACTTTGTCAAAGTGCACGTGATATTCTCCGAATTCAGACTGCACGACAATACTTTGTTGTGGACTCTTAAATATTGATTTGCAGAAATTAAGATGGAGGATTTCAAATAGTAAATCTAGATAACTCAATCAATGGTTCAGCTAGAACCATTAAGTTTGTCTGATAATAGATTAAAGTATTCCTTTATTTCAGAACAATATACATGTAAATATATTGGCTGATAGTGTGGCAAAATAACTGAATGGTTTTGTCATCATGACCTAATGAGATTATGTATGGAAAATAGAACATACCTTAATGTATAATACTGACCAATGGTTAATACCTTAATGTATAATATTGACCAATGGTAAATGCTGTTTCATAAACAAATTCTAGATCTTGTTACAGATGAAAAAGCCATAATTCAGACATATTTTTCACCATGCATTTTGTTGCTTTTTTAATATAAGACCCACGAAATTAGTAATTTGGCCTAGAGTTTTAATATATAGCATGCATTCATTTCGTATCTGCCCATTGCAAGTAGCGCCAAACGAATCACAAATACTCAATGTAACATGACCGACTCCACATGTTTCAATAAATTACCCTTATTAACACTGAAAATCTAAACCTGTACCGGTGTCACAGGAGAATAAAATCACCGGTTAAAGAGTGTCGAAAGTCTTCCTTTTTTATTAAAACCCCCGACCCTGGTCACGTGATGCTACGTTGAGCGGAAATGACAGAGGTTCCTTCTAAGTGTGGGTTGAGTCCTATAAATTACAAGGCATTTCCCCTCCTAATTCATTACTTGTTTGGCAACATTTGAGGAACTGAGGTCTTCCTGAAGAAAAGCAAGCAAAGGTATGATTTTACATTTGATAGATACTGTTGATATATTTTTCCTTTCATATCATTCTTTTTAAATCATTATATAAGCCATTTGTTTGGCAACAAATTGTATTACTAATTAATTTAGAATCGATTCTTAAGAAAGCACAAACTTTTAAATCTCATTTAAACGTTATTATCTTCCATTGCCTTTCCTTTGGGATTTAGTACTAATTTCAATTCATATCTTGTTTGTCACAATGTGAAATATATAGCGCTCAACAAATATATAGCGTTCAATCGCTAGCTCTGTTTAATCCAGTGGAAAGCAGCATAAAGTTGAGTATATGTTTTTCTCTTAAAACCTAATTTGATAAACGATTTTATATCTAAAGTTTTGTACATCTTGTTGCCTGATGGTATTTCTCCTTTGAATGGTAGCTAGAATCATATATTCTCTATTGCTATTGTCAAATATATATTAAGATTTAATGTTCGTCTCCATTATCCAAGAAAAAGTAAAAATATTTAAAGGGGTGCACTGAAAAATCAATTATATCAGCAATAAGAAATTTTGATTTTTATTTCTTATCCTGTTGTTCTTTATTCACAGTGGTTGTACAGTTTATAAGAAAAACAATAGACTTCATTAGATTTAGAAATCTTTCTTTTGTTGATAGATTGTTCAGAAATACGGCTTAATTGATCTAAGAAGGTAATAAATGACAAAATTCAATTGCACAATAAGTATCAATAGTCTTTTATTTTGAGTTGATAGTGTTAGATTTATCAAACTGGTTTTGAGAATTTAACATCATTTAAAATGACATAAGAACGGTATCATGTCAAAAGTCATTCACGCTTTAATTTTTTTTTTTTAAATCTTATCAATTGATAAAATGATTAAAATGATTTTTTGAGTGAAATCAGGCATTTCTAAATAAAACTAGCATTATATGAGTTTCCTTGTTACTGTAAGTTTAGATTAATAATTAAATAGCCATGGGCGAATGCATATTTAGCAATTGAATATCAAAATGTAAGACGGAAAGAAGAATGAAACTTTTTTCAGCAGGTTTAGAAAATATGTAACGACGTAGTGATAAGATCCAAGCACGTCCTGTATATATGTGGGGATGTTTTTAAACCAAAGACAAAAAAGCGGGTCGCCAAAAATTCACACCAGCAACATTTCCCCTATGGTTATGGAATCCCTCTGGACTTTTGACAAAAAGCTTACACATTGTCTAAAAACACTGGTGAAAATAATTTAGGGTGTTAATCCGGTATACTTGACGGTTCAGGTACCTATGACATTATCTGACGACGAAATAAGCGCGTCCATTTCCATCAGGGCATTTCTTTAAGTGCTGAATTTCGTGCCCGATGCAATTAATAATGCATGTAAGCCTCTACATCTGTTTCATTAGTAAATTGACTGTGCATTTCTATCTAATGCCTTTTTGTCTTTGTCTCGATGATGTGAGAAAAAAGAGTTCTTCGTGACACGCCGTCAAAGCCTTCGGCTGTTTATTTCTTCCTCAAAGAGCAACTGCTAACTGTGGTCCATTTGTAATTTTATTTACGTCTGTCTATGCTTTTACTTGAAATTAATCAACTCAGCTAAACCTTTTTGTATCAAATTGATCTTCCTGATTATTGTTTTTGGTACATGTTTATGATATTAGCCCCTTTCAATCGCCTAGTATACTATGCACATGTAAGAAGTGAAAAGTTTTATATTATCCGGGTTCAAATGTTCATTATAACTTTTAAAATGAAATCAATTTATGCCCATTCAAATATATCCGGTACGTTCAGTCAGAATTTAGAAAAAAAAATACACGCCAATTTATACAAGCAGAAAGTTACACATAAACAATCGATAATACATTAGTGTCGATATGACCTATCTTACCTTCATTAAGTAAATGTAAATTTTAAACATACCTATAAGTTCTTTGTTTTATATTTAATTATTCTATCGAAGACTTTCACATACCTTTATACAGAATTTATTGTTACGGTATATCAGAAAGATTTACAAAGAGATTAATTTCTCGGGCCTCCCATGAATATTTTACATAATAAATCCCATCTAGATAACGAAGTTTGACTGTATACAAATAAATGATATTCATTATAATATAGTTTTGTACAAATGTTTTTGAATTTGTATATCGAATGATTACGGCAACCTTCCATTTCTGAAAATAATAAATCCCCAATATCACACCAGGAATAAAAGGCAGTCTACATAAAGATGGTTGATTGTTACAAAATCTTACAAACGGAGCGTTAAGGTGGCCAATTAATTCATGTTTATATATATATAAAAAAATAAATAGTAGTTGATTGTTACATTCTATCTAAAATATAGGATAAATTGTAACCAACATTTTCTTTTTCACGAAAGAAATTTCAAATATTTCAAAATCTTTCTTTTTTTTCAATTAAAATTCATTCATTTTGATTCTTCTTTTCGCTGACAAAAAAAAAGATTCAAATCATTTTATGTTTTCATATAGTGTATAAGGAATAAATTTTTGGACTTCCATACTGGTATTTTTTGTGTGGATTGCATTCTGTTCTTTGAAATAAAATCATTTTACGATCACCATGAGACAAATTTATTCAACAAAAATTACTAGTATCCAAAATTTTCATATCCTTCAAAAAGGCGAATTATGTAAAATTTATCAAAGATTTATCAAAGTTGCTTTTATAAATAGATAGTTGTATTTTTCATTTTTGATTTTGATTTCTGATACTACTACATCTGTAGTAATGAAGACTTTATATTTATTGAGATTGTTTTTGATACTCTGATATTTTACTAGAACATACCTCAACTTTTGTCTTGAGTTATTTCTTCGGTAAAGCATATATAATTATATACTATAAATGTGAGATTTAAAAAAAAATTCTGATAAAATAATCCACTTTGACCACTGGAGTATTCAGTTTTGATGTCAAATCAAGATTTGACAGGGCGTATAATTCCGAATAGTCGGTCATATTCGGACAACTCTTTCTATAATCTTGAACTTTAACCCGCTTGCATTTAGAAGCACGGATGATTTTCTAGTTTTAAACAAATCATTATCTAGGCTTATAATGTAATAGCTGCAAGTCTTAGCTCCCGGTCAGAAAAAAATCGGATGGACGACCTGGGAGCTAAAGTGCCACCCATTGAAAAAAATTGTAAATTTATTGTGCACAAAAATCTGCGCTAGTTTTGGACTGATTAAATTTGCTTATATGAAAATTCTGTGAAAACGATTAGTACCATCATATTTTTTATGCAGTTTACTACCTATATCGTGTCTTTACTTGCCTCTGATAGTCTTTTTAACACCATCACCAGCCCCGTAAAGTGAAGTGCTGCAGTTTGTTTACATGTAAAAATGACAACTCCCGATCTCCATGTAAATTTAACATACTTGATTTTTCGAGGTCGGTAGCGTGTTCCAGAGAAAGTCTGATGCAAGTAAAGAGGCGATATCAGAAGTAAATTGCATGAAGAATTTAATGGTATAAATTGTTTTCACATAATTTGCGTATAAATAAGGTTAATCTGCCCAAATTAGCGCACGTTTTTTCTGCACAGTTAATACACAATTTTTCAATGGGTGGCGCTGTAGCTCCCAGGTTGTCCATTCCAATTTTTTCAGACCGGGAGATACAGACTTGCAGCTAATAAATTATAATGTAAGTGTAAAATGGCTAAGTTTATAAATATTATCAAAACTGCTCATCATCCAATGGCTGCTGTCCTCTTGTTTTAGGAATGACAATAAAAAAAAGGCTTTACACACAGTTTAAAGGCAAAAAATCTAAATATTGTTACTTCTTTCTTCTGAATGAATTAAACAATGTATTGACTGACTTAATATTTGCCCCCCCCCCCCCCCAAAAAAAAAGCTCTGCTGATATAAAAAATATATAAATGATTGATTTGAATCTTTTTCAGATGCCCCGACAACTTTACACAGCTCTGTTCTTAGTCCTCGTCGCACTACTTTTAAGCTCAACACCGGAAGTCTCCGCCAAAAGTTCGTGTTCCTACGCCTGCATGAAGACCCTATTTTCGTGCAAGCGGCGGAGTGAGGGGGATTGTTGTAACAAATTCACTGAATGTTTCCACACCTGTGATCTTGCTGCACCCCCGTAAGTAATGTAAACAAACAACGTCTACTTGCGAAAAGAAATCTTGCTATATTAGAGTGGTTAAATATACAGTGGCTTTAATATCATATTATTCTTGGTTTAAGACTGCATGCTGTGAAAATTTCGTCCATAGGAATATTATTTCGTTAAAAATGAGATATTCAATGACGATGTAAAGAACTATATATGATAAAAGTTAAATTTGGCCCCCATAATTCGCCATTTTTTAAGTGTTTCGGGTACAATAAAATGATAACTAATGTTTTAGAAGAGCTGATATAAAATATATTTCTTATCTATTTGATTTATTTGCACTCACTGGCAGAATATGACGTCAGAAGTGATGCCATCTCTATAAATCAATCAAAATCAGCCAAAAATTGACATTTTTCTTATCTATTTACGAATGGGAAATATAGAGCGCATGCTTGAACAAGGAAAAATTTTTTGTCACTTATTAGTCTTGGCTAGATACATCTCTGATTAAAATATTTTATTTGTTCAAGAATGCGCTCTCTATGTTTTCGGAAGGAAAAACTGCTTGAAAACAAGCTGTTTTACGCTAAAAATGCAAAAGTGGCGGGAAAAGGTTGTCTTTACAATGTCATATATCTAAATTGTGGGCACTTGAACCAAAATGAATTTTATGTAAACACATCACATACATATCTGTACTAAGAAAACAAAGAATGATAGTAAAATGATGATGTTCATTTTAGGGAGCCATTTTAGGCCCTTATCATATATAGTCCTTTATACTTTTTAAATATATGGAGCAAAAATTCCTCTCTGGGTTATCGTTAAATAACAATTACGAAGATACCTAATAATATAAAAATTAATTGCAGCCCAGAAGACTGGGCTACTCCATACATGTACAACCGTTTTAATTGTTTTGCAAGTTATCGAAAATTAACATATACAATTTATCATTAAATATCTATAATCATAATTATTAACCTCACAATCTTGATTTTTATTCATTGCACAATATGTAAAGTTCTTTCATATGAAAACTAAAAGTTTTATTATAATATTATTACATCTTCAAAGTATTATTCCCTCTATCTCTTACGAAACTTATAGCTAATTCATAGTTCTATAGAAACAGCCAGACTGAAATCTACATGCCCCGTTTATCGATTGGTCGAAATCTACAGCGGCTGAAACTTGAGAAGAAATTGACAGGTCTGAAATTGACACACCCTGTTTATCGATTGGTCTAAACTTACAGCGACCTTCAAAATATCACAGACTGCACGAAATAATCATGATGATGTCAGACTCAAAGTCTCACAGGAGACGATTAGCCTTTTTTAAAGCTAACCTACTTATGTATATTAACAGTAATATAGTGAATTTTACTAACTTTTCATAATCAATTTATTGATTTGTTTAAGAGGGATGTTAATATAAACAATAAAATGCTTTCTTTGATGATTCATGCGGGTTATGAAGATAACGATCATTGCAGAAAAAATTTACACAACCCGCTAACGCAGGTTATGTATTTTTTTTTTGCAATGTCGCTTCCTTCATATCCCGAATGAATCACCAAAGAAAGCATTTTATTGTTTAAATGTGATCTTAAAAGAAGAAGTTAAGCTTGCTTATGATTTGTAAAGCACAAGGACGAATCACTATTTTCCAGATTTTCATATATTAAACGACTAATAAAAGAATTAATTGTTAATCCATTTTTAATTATCAATATTTACATAGAAGATGCAATTATAAGCTTAAGGCATTTGACTAAACCTCCGTGTTTTTTGGGAGGGGGGATTGGAAGGTGAAATATTATTACATACCATTCACTAATATTAAACATGCACGTGTGCATGGACATATATTTAAAAATCACGAAAGATGTCTTCTTTTTTATATCGATTTTTAGCCATAAAAATGAAATGGTGTATGTATAAAATTTATATGTATTCTCATCTGATGGACAGGTTTTTGCTAAATATTTTACCCGTGCGCCAATTCGTTGCTATAACAATGCTTTCTTGTGTTTACCGTAGCTACTGGATATGTTGGCTTCAATATTTAAACATCTTTCTTTTAACAAAGTAATTACTAGTAAATGATCGTAAAAAGTGAGTAAAAGCTACCAAATTACTGTTAATGTACATCAGTGAGTTAGCTAAAAGAAACATCCAAATCGTCTCCTATGGAATTTGATTCTGATATCATCGTTATCATTTCGTGCAGTCCGTAGTTTTTCTTATATCGTTGTTGGTTTCGACCAATCGATAAACGGGGCGTGTAGATTTCAGTCCTGTCAGTTTCAATCGCTGTTCGAAGGTTTCGACAGATCGATAAACGGGTCGTGTAGATTTTAGTCCGGCTGTTTCCATAGAGCTGTGGAACTATAAGTTTCTGTAAGACATACATGTAGAGGGAATCTTACTCGGTAGATGTAAATATAAAACAATGATCTGATCATATGTTTATATATTCTAGAAAGCCACGACGTAACACTGATCTCTCAGAGAAAAGGCGACTTGATTTTGATAGATAACATAATGACTGCTATACAAAAAATTAATGAATGATTGAAACACACTGCTTTCATAAAAATGTTTATCAACGAAATAAATTGTTCTAGACTTTTTATTTGTCGTAGGTGTGCTGGAAAGCGCGGGAGTTGGAACAAGCGATACCAGGTCTCCCAGGGTTACGAGGACCGGGAGCTTTACCCTTACTATTAAACCTTGACCTTCAGCATTAGTGAACAGCTGCTATAACACAACAGATCAAATAACAATGCATCACTCATTGGAGACAGTGAACCTAGGAAAACTTGCACCGTACACATTATCTGTTTATATATTTTTTTCTTGATGAAGAGTTGCAATGATCACTATTCAAAGCCTTGCTTTTGGTATCAGACCATTTCTTTACCAAGCACTATTCTTCAAAAGAATTAAATTTCTATCACTTCATGTTAGGAACTCCACTACTACCATCACAGCATGTACTGTGTATTTTCAGTTCTTCAGTGAATAAATACGTCGTGCACTATCAGTGCATTGAAATGAAAAAATAATCTGTTTTTATGGTTTATAATTAATGCTCATCGTACGAACGAATCACATGAAGACAGATGATAATTAAAGGACCACTATCCAAGAACCGCCCATGCAGTAGTCCCGTTGGTAATAGATGTGGATTGGGTAGAAATAGGTTTGGTCGGATTGTGTGAGTGGTGATGATGGTAATCACAGGCAGTGGGTAATGCACATACCTCAAAGTCGAACTTCCGGTCTCTAGGTTAATGCCCAAAGAAACAACGAAAAAAAGTTTGGTTTTTTTTTTAAATACCGCGAAAAAATCATTTGAAATCTTTTGAAATTATATCCGGACAGTTCTAAAATACTTTGACCAAATCTAAAACTGCAAGAGATTGTATATAGTTAATAGAAGCTTACTCCGCCTTGTTGTCATGAAAACTAACAACTCCTCTAATGAAATAGTTGTCTGGGGCAATGTATGTAAACGGGCCTTGAAGGTCATTAACCCAGCCGGTGTAGTGGCAATTGGTTTCACATGTAACTAAGGAAGAAATTGTCTGTTTAGCGATTTTAAAATTGAGCGCAACTAGTATTATTGCATCTTAAATATAAAATATAGTAATATAATTTTTATTAAATGATCATAGTGATAAATCACAGGCAATCTCTTGCTAGAAAAACCCTTTGCCTGACAATCTACGAAAATACGTGTATATATCTTTTTCAGCTTAAGCAAGATAAGTGTCGATGCTGACCAAATTTTTTTTTCAAAGCAAATATCTAAAGGTTGTAGTTTTTAACAATTAATACAAAATTTACTTACTTTACCATTTACTTACGTGGAAGATTGCAACACTTGAATTTAAACCTCCTGTCTTCGTATGTGTCCTGGTGGTAGCTTTCTATTCCATGGATGACACCAGACCCACACTGAAACACTATGGGACTGTCCATCGCATTGACATAATCTGCAACAAAAGCAAAGGTTTTAGTTGCTTTTTTTCGATGTATTATTAAACATAGGTAATCACTGATTACAAAGCTCACAGAGACGAGACATCAACTTTACGAAGCAACACCTTTATGAGACCACATTTATCATACTATATAAAAATCACAGTTGATGATCTTGGATAAACATGGATACTCTTTTGACACAATATCGTATTTCTATATCATATGTTAAAATATTGTCTGATAATGCAATATGAAATTATAACATATGATATGACACTGTATCATGTTATTCATTATTGTATTTGATCACATAATACAATATCATAATATAAATGATACAATATAGTAAAAACCTTAACCTCATCCTGCATCCGAAAGCTATGTCTCAAATTCAGCATTCAAGCCTGTCATGTGTATCAGTATCATAAGACACACCATCCATGCAAGTTTGGTGAAGTTAGATTCAGTAAAAAATAAGATATAATCATCAAAATTCACCTGCTCCAAAAACTAGCTCTAAAAACCTTAATCTCCTCCAGCATCCGAAACCTATGGCTCTGATTCAGAATGTAAGCCTGTCTCGAGCATCAGTATCATAAGACGCACCAGCACCATCCATGCAAGTTTGGATCCTAAATTTGATCGATAAAGTAAATACAGATATATACCGGTCCAGAAACAGGAAGATACTTCCACTGGGGAATCGAGGCGGGCGTTACACTGGAAACTGAACTTCCGGTCGTTGTAATAGCTGTTGAAGAAACTCTCTACGTTGGTCAGGTAACTGCCGACGGGGCACACAAATTGGAAATGTCCGTCAAACTCGTTGGCCCAGTTCGACTCTGGAGCGCCACCTCGCGACAGAGGCATGAGTAAAAGGAAGACTGCAAAGTAGAGCTACTGGGGGAGTTACATTCTCAAAAAAGAGAACTTGCTAATACTTGTAGACGCGTTATTTGACATGTATAGCATGTTTAAACCCTTGATGACATATTATGACCTTAATACAGAGAAAGTCCTCAAATGATACACAGGATGATATTTTCCAATCGTTACCATGACTCCCCCTTTTTCGAATTTAGTGATTATTTTATGAGGCGAATTACTAAATATTGTCTGTGAATGTTTCATTAGTAACAATATTAGTCTAAAATATAAATAAAACTATCGGTATATACACAAGAGTATAAAACATATACTTGTTGGTGTCATTTACTGCCATTGTCTTTTTTTTAACGATACTTTTTTTTCGAAATCACTTACCTGGGACGGCGTCATTCATGTTGATTGCACTGATAACCTACATGTACCTATCTCGATCCGGCCTTGACCTTAGGTAACCACCACTCAATCAACTTCTCCAAGATCAATATCAGTGACGCTTTTTTAGGATTATGTCTTGTATGTACGAACAATTTGAGCGGTAAATAGGTTTTTTTTCTAAATATTTTTGTTCAATAAATAAATTAAGAATTTGCGCCATAATTTGCTTTCAATGATACATATTTAGTTTACAAATAAAAGGTTTACATATTGTGATGAATAGGAGTTTTTCTGAAACTAAGGAATAAAAAAATCTCAAAAATCTTTGAGTATTATGGGTGGTGAAGTGTATTATGATAGATTTGATCACCCCTACAGTATTTGATTAATCAATAATATTCAAAGAATGATTCCTTATTACATGTACTTATATAAATGCAAGTGATGAATTTTATTAGACTATACATTACAAAATCGATCGTGATGTTATCACAGACTGTGACAATGGAAATGAAAATATCAGAGGTTCATGGACGAAGTCCTACGCTAGGAATCGAACTCCTATCCTATGGGCACCGGTAACTGGAATAGGTCGAAATTTAAAGTTCCTACGCAAGAAATCGAACTTTTATCATATAGGCACCAGTTACTGGAATAGACCGGAATTTATAGGTCCTGTGCTAGAAATCGAACTTTAATCATATGGGTACTAGTTACTGGAATAAGCCGGAATGTATAGTTTCTTCGTTATGAATCGAACTTCTATCATAGAGTCAATGTTGTCAATGTATAACGACCACATTGTGTACGTAATAAATGAATGGTCCGATATTCTTAATCACGATATCATTTGAAGGTGTTATGAATTAAAACACTCCACCAAAGGAATTTTCGGGGTTTTTTTTAATTATTGTCCAAATCATTGCGCCTTCAAGTCTATTTTCAACGCAAGTTTTATTAAGATTATATAAAAAGTAACTTGTATTTCATACAAATCGTTTGGTGAATGTATGCATATAGTTCCTCTATATTGAAAGAATCATTTACCGTGGATATTTTGACAAAATTAAATATTCTTCCTTTAATCAAGGGAAGATAACGCTTTAAAAAAATGAAAAATGGCCGACCTCTTGTTGTTAGTCGTGTGAATTTGGATCTTTTTACTTTCATTGTTACTTGTATTTAGCGATTATTATTTAACTAATTCAAAATGATTCAAAATTGTTCAAGATCCCTTCATTATACATTGAATACTTTATATGAGTCTTTAAATTAAGTTGCTGCTTATGAATCACTTTGAAATTGACTAGAATTCCAATTTTTTTTAAAAATTAAAGGAAGGAGAACAGTATTAGGTTTGAGCTCTTGATAGGGAGGGATATAACAATGTTTGATGCCATCAATTTATAAGATTATTTTCTATTCTTTATATCAGGTTTTTGGGTATTTCATGCCATGTGTTTATTGGGGGGGGGGGGGTTAAGACGTGACGCAAATATGCTATAAGGGAGCGTTGCAATCAATGTTATAATGGAATTATATAATAAAAAGGTACGAATAAGGGAGGTATGTGAAATGATGATTAATAAAATAACTCCGTATAGAGTGAAAGAGTGAACCTCTAACAGAAAAACAACCGATAGGTTACAGTGAAGTAAATGAATAGATCACGAGATAAATTAGCTTCTTTGATTAAGTCATTTATTATTGAGAATACGAGATGAAGGGAGTTGATGATTGCATAACCCTGTGTTTCTGTAGTATTCCAGATACCCGTTACATAATTACCCAGACGTTGCACTTTATGTATACGCTGCGTGAATAACGGTGCATACCTGTGATTATTATGTCCGATCATCGTCAAGTAATGTTGTTTAATAAGTTGTTACTGGATAATTCCAGTCCGTGTAAATAGACAACATGATGAATGGTAGCCTGAGGGGACATCACACCGGGCCCCAAAAAATCTGCCGGGGTCAAAGTGTCATACGGTCCTGTTTGTTTGCTTTTTTTGTTTGTGTCTGACTCAATCATACTAGCATAACAGTAAATTCTTGTGTAGTATATGTAGTTTGGTAATTTTTTTTTCGGTAATGCTCACTTAAAAGCTCGTGGCAAAGCTACCTGTTAGATGTTGATTGTGACAGAGTATGTAAAGTAGTTGCATGATCATAATATTTGCAGACCTACAACTTTGCTTATTTCGTTGAGTGTAGTAAGCTCGGTTTTTGTGTACTTTAGTCAGCTACCTGATGTCAAGCAATCAGAGATATAGCCATGTTATTCTTTCACCTCATAAGAATTTAGGTTCTTTATTTTGCCAAATTTCAAACACTTAGTAAATGCAACTAGTTTAAGATATAGTGAAAAAAGGTTTTGTTACCATTTTAAATACCAGAATACATCTTTATGATAAACATTGAAACTGTAAAAAAAAATTTTATCGCCCATGAGCGTGTAAAAATGTATGAGGTACTCAAAATGTTGTCTGCATATAGCTATATAGATTTTTAACGAGCATAACCTATATCCACGCGTACTGAGCAAAATTTATTTACACTAAAAGGACACTTTTACAAAATATGTGCATATTAAATTTAAGCAATATTATATGTTCCTTTTTTTGCATTTTCCCTTGCTTTAAAATTGTATCAAAGCATTCTATATGACCACAATTCATCGGTCAACTATGACAGTATCGTTCATACAAGCATAGAGAATACTAAAACATATTTTATTTCGAATATATCAAAAAGTTAAAATCAATATTTTAAAAATTATGATATCAAATTCCCTTCGTACTGCGTTGAGACTAGCTATTGACAAGCCTTGACAACACATTCCAATTAGAAAATAGATTCATTTTTAGAAATAGCTTGTCGTTTCGTTTTGGATTTTGATGAACAATATTTTTGTGAAAAATAATTTTCACGAAATAAATTCACACCCAAAGCTGCAACGTTTTATGCGCCTAAATGCCTTATAACCTCTTGTATGAATTACAATCTATCTCGCAACATCATTTATGGAGCTTTTAGAGTACTCTTGCAGGTGTCATATGGTAACATCTGCGAATGAAACAAGTCAATTTTGATATTTTATAAAGTATTTATTACAGTAAAAAAATGTATAATTACAAATCGCCTTAAAAATTAAAACTAACATATAAATAAAAAACAATGTAAGTTATGACAATTACATTGAAGTGAGAAATGGGTAAATGAAATATTATTATGTGCATGAACACTGGATTTCTTTGATTGAAATTTGAAAACGTTCTATAGAGTTAGGTCAGGACAGTGGAGCGCCTGCACATCGGGCGAACCTCAGGACACGTCAAACAGCGCCGACCGTTGTAAGACACGGTGCTCTGGTCGTAGCACCTCGCTGGAAGTCCCTGTGGCACCTGTCCGCACGTGGGGAGCAGGTTCTCACAGATATCCAATTGTTCTAGTTGACAGCCGGGGTCGACCTGTGGACATCCGGGACATTCTTGGCCGTTCATTCCCATGATGACTCCGGGTCTGAGACAAGATTCGGGGACATTTCTAGGCATATCGGGACACATAAGGGCTGGGCACAGTTGTGGATTGAATGGACGAGTTGGCGCTCTTGGTGTAGGTGGTGCCGGTGTGGCTGGTAGCGCTTGTGGCGGCCTCCTCGGCGGCATTGGACATCCAGGGGCCATTACTCTGGATGGACACTCTGTGGTGCACTGTGATCCCGAGAGTTGGGAGGGTTGTCTCAAACAACGATACGGGACCCCTCGGACTTCGGAGCACTGAATTCCGGGACAAATATTGTAGGACTCTTCTATGCATCCGGCTTCTTCTGTTTTGAAATAGGGACATGTTAAACAAGCTCTGTTTCCAAAACTGATGACGGATTGAGACTTGCATCTATTGGGAGTATTTGTTGGAGCCCCCCAACAGTCTAGAATGTGGTTTTGACAAATCTGTAGGTTTAAACCGGGACAGAATGGATCAATGACTGCACATTTGCGACAGGGTGTTCCCTCGTAGCTGGATAGCTCCCCTTCGGTGATACAATTCTGTGGAATTCCGGCCAGCGGTGGACAATAAGAGTTGGGACACAGCGACACTGGTGTTAGGCTACGTTTTGGTGCGGCAGATAGTGGGTTGCAAGCTGGATTTTGTGTGTCTATCTCTGGACAGAGGTGACATTGTGAGGAACCGAGCCTGACCATACGTCCCTCCTTTACGCATGCGCTAGATACCTGAGACAAGTCAGCACATTTTAATCCCGGACATCTCCTTAAGTCTGGTGTATTGCATTCTGGGTCCTCGGTTTTCAGAAATGGACAGGACAAGCATGGTTTGTTGTTAAACTGAATGACGCTCTGTTCTATACACTTCTTGGGTGCTGATTTGGGTACACCGGTGCAGTCTACGATGTGATTCTGGCAGATGTCCAGATTCAGACCCTCACAGAACGGGTCTACGTAATCACAATCCCTGCATTGAGCGCCCTCAAACTCAATAATCGACCCCTCCCTGATACACGATTTGTTGATTTGGGCAAAAGACGGACAGGACACATGGACGCATGGTGGAACCTCATTTTGTTGTGTGGGGATTCCAGATCCCGGAACGGTTGATCCCACTCTTGATGGACCACCAGCAGGTTGTCTTGGTAAGTTTTCGGGTAAGCATTCAGAGTAAATAATATCGCAACTCTTGCAGAGCGACCATCCTTGGAACATCAGGCTGCCTGGAATAATGCAGAAATCTGGCATATCCACGGGAATAGGCTCACACATCAAGTGTGGACAGGTCGGGAAGCCTCTCCATAACCAAGGGAGCCTATTCTGGCCTGTTGAACAAAACAAAATCAAATCATCAGTTTGATATTTTAATTGCGCAGAAACAAGTAATTCTAGTCATATAAAATAGATATATGATATCATAATAAATAATTTTTATTAAAAAACAGAACAAAAATATGTTCATCGTTCATGTATGAAAAATAAATTTAATACAGTTGTAATTCTAGATAATATTTTTATTTAATTTCTTAAGGTGCATATTTACCGTAAACAGAACAGGTTCCTATGAGCAGCGTTACCAGTAGTTGAGTTAAAGCCATTGCTGTACTGTGTGTTGTTCTTTAGAATGAAGGTAGTGCCGAGGATAGGGGTTATATATACCGGCTCAAGGGAGCGGGCAGTGAGCGCTGATTGATGTAAACGGCCTTCAGACAACACCGTGTCATTTATTAATTAACCAATCAGAATCCCGGAATGCGGAGATCCCAGCAACGTAAACCCCGATGATGACGTATTTACTGTTATTTCAGCTCTAATTAGAATCACGACTTGCGGCGAAGACAGGTTACCTATGAATCAAGGAATTTGGGTTTCACGAACTTTGTATATTTCAAAATCTGTGTGAAATAACATATCTTTTTTCCATTAATTTTAGGCATTTTTACTTGCAAAAAAGTAAAAATTGTACTATATAATGTTTTAGTTATAAATATGTTTCATGTATAACCGCTCTGTCGTCACATTTTGGTGTTGCGTTGAAACTGATCTATCGTAAAATTGTAATATAATACTTGATGGGTTTTATCTCTTTGTTTACCAGTAACATGTGCTATAGAGCCCTACAGATGCTACACGTGTCGTCCCACCACCATCACCAGCTGGATCCTACCCCGGGCGGCCTTTTAACGACCTCAATCAGTATCTATCATGTAACATTGACAGCATGTCGTAATATTGAAAATAACTGATGGTAAACCACGCTAACTTTCGGGCATACCACATTAGTTCTTAAGTATAAAATAATCAAATATGCTCTGTGTTATTAACAACGTCAAATACCCCGTCCTGAAGGTACGGGACATTGAAATTTAAAAAAGTTGAGAGAGAGAGAGAGAGAGAGAGAGAGAGAGAGAGAGAGAGAGAGAGAGAGAGAGAGAGTACTTGCGCACTAAACACCTAAACCGGATGAAGAGATCAAGGTATTTCTATTAGATCTTTAATGATGAGTAGATGAGTAACTCATGAAAATTAATGACTGTGATTAATTAATGTTGTTAACTGCTATGATTCATGTCTTGGTTTTTTCGTTGAATTTAAATGTTTTAGCTTAAAAATCATGGATAAAGTGACCCCCATAAAAACTTTCACATTGCCATGCCTACTTAATGGAAATAGTTCTATGCGCGTGGGAGGCCATATTTAGGTAATGAGTGCACATGTTTCGCTCTTAATATGTGACGCGAGGTGTACCGACCGTGCATTGTAATTAATTAGCCATTATAATCATGTGGTTCATCAAAACCGCGCATCTTAGTGTCATATAGAGCCATTGCTATCCTGCAACACGGGCGCTGTCCGCTCTAATGGCCCGCAGTATACCGCGAAAGGTGTCCTTGGTATGAGCTTTAACTGTCTTACCATGCTGTATTTCACCATTCTCTTCCCTTACTGTCATCGACATTCATCGTAAAAATAACGGTTAGTATGTTTATGTGTTTATGCATAAAATATAGTAAAGGTATGAGAGAGAGAGAGAGAGAGAGGGTTGTTTTTTTTTAAAAATTGATGGTAGTGGACTTTCGACAAAACAATTTGATTAAAATCTTATGAAAATATGACATATGCTTTTAAATATGATGCTTTTAAATATGATTTTACAATTCTGGACAAACAGAAGTGTCTAAATTGTTTGTTTTTCATACAAACCTCTGGAGAAACTGACGGGGAATTCCCGAATTCCCCCCTCTAAGTCAGGATTATCAGTGATACAGCAGATGCTATACATGCGTGATGACCTCAATGCAAATAAAACCATCGTCTTCATGGTCAGTACCAATATATATATATACCTCTGGTGATTGGTTACTGCCACCTCCACCGACTTGAGTCATCATTTGAAGTATTTTTACTGTGTTTATTTTGATGGGAGACCATCTAATTCATGCGTAATTCATCTGGCGGGACAAGACGTGTTATATTTGATGCAATTGTACACCATATCACCACAATAGATCTTCAGTTTTTGAAATAGAAATTCAAGGCGCTGACATGTATTTTACAAATAACTCCGATAACAATGTGCAAACCACTTCAGTCTAAGTTTTGTTTAGTTAATAATGAGGTTAATAACATTTCCTCCTGAACCCAGTATTTCATTTTGTTTCTCATTACAAGTTTCGTGAGTGTTAAACTGTTCAAGAATACTATTTTTTCTTTGTTCATTTCAAAAAACGATTAATAACACAAAACATGGCTTTTATCTCCATAACATTCAAGAATGAGAGTTTTTCCATCTAATAGTTTTCTGCTGTGAAAAAGATCAAATAGACCGTCATAAATAAACGTTGCGCATTATTGTCTGTAATTACTATTTCATTCAAAAATCATAGTTGTAGATGACTGAAAGAAATCAAGTAACCAATTGCTGCTGTTATTACGGCTCCATGTCGTTCCTGCATCACAATGACCACGCGATCTTTAAAACGAAAACCCGATCATGATAATATTTTTCAAGCTATTGAGCGTTTGGTCGGGGATTTCCCTGTTTTATTATGCTTTTGTGTGAGTGAGGGAAATGACCACTGTTGTGTAAGAGGTGAAGGTCAGCCTCATAACCAAATCAGACAGAGTTATTCACTAAATGCAAAAGAAACCTAAAACCAAAAAAACAAAAAAAACAAAACACACCAAAACCCTCACAATATAGGCTGTGCGCAGTTATTTTAATGAGAAAAATATATTTGGAATAAATATTTTATTTTGTTTTTCTTTTTTACTTTTTCTTTGACGTGCGATTTTCATCAATAGCATAGTAATGGGTAATGGTCCAAGAAAAATAAAATCATAACACATAGTATCATGGAACAAGAGGCCCATGGGGCCACATCGCTCACCTGAGCAACAATGACTTTATATGGGCGTTCAAAGGATATTGTACCATATGGCCCCTCGGTAGAATAACAAAAAAAATAAATTTGTAAAGTATTCGAATTTTACACTTATTTTTGCATACACTTAATCTTTGACATTGTACCTTTATGTAATACCATTTTTACCAAAAATAAGAAGATCCTATGCAAGATATAAAACTTTACTTTTGGTAGGGGTACACTGTTAACTTCCAACTAGATGAACTAGATAGGAAGAAGATTTTATTTAAAGAATCATAAACGACTGTTGTTTACCTGGCGTAAACTCCCGTGACTTTTTAACCTTACTCATTTGATTGATGAATACACTCGAATGAAAAATGTTGTCAGGTGACATATAAAATAGTCAATGTATTGACAGGCATAGCACTGTTTTATTCAAAAACAACAAATGGCTGAAAACCAGGATTATTTTACGCTGTATTATTGTCTTAGGAATAGCGATAATGCCTTTATCCCCGTAACAAAATGTGTCAGAACTATAGAAATTGTGAAAACCGTTTTAACGGTGTCGTTTTTATTTACTCTTGTCTGCAAAAACTATTAGAATTAATATGGAATTCATATAATTCTGAATCATCGTATAAAGAGGGACCCCAGAAAGTAGTTACAGCATATCATTTTGTGTACACGTATTAAACGTTTATCGAAACATGTCTAATGTATGATCAACCAAATTTCAGCGTCAATCATAGAATTATAAGCAAGATACAGAGCTCACACAATTTTGCTGGTTTATAACTTGGTATTTCCTATTCAGCATCTAAAATGTAAACCAAAAATGGCCTCATATCTGTGCACAAAGCTCTGTATCTTGCTTATAATTTGAAGCTTGACACTCAAATATGGTTAGTAAATAGAAATTGTAAACAACTAACAGAACAGAAGAGGCATGCACTAAAACAAAGAGCACAATTTATTTTTCAAAATGAATCATAGATATACCTAGTACATATTTCCGTCAGCGATATTAAACTCTGTTTAAAGTAAATAAACTCGATAAAAACGCTGAGCATCTCAACAAAACACATTGCATTAATCCACCATTAAGCAAAAGATCATACCGAATTACCGATAGAATGAATTGTATTTAGTACTTTGTTAATACATCAGATTTTGCTAATTTGCGCAGGTAAACAGTTAACTGTCTGATTTATGGAAGTCTATGTTTGATTTGTTACGTACAAAATACAAATTACAGGCGATAGTTCCCCAGGTTACATTGCATTAATAATATGAAAATGAACGAAAATCAAAACAAGCTAACATAATACAACCGTCAAATGTGGAAACTGAAAACGCATTGAAATATTTAATCTCAATTTACTTCATAAAATTGGCATCAATGTATCTTGCATGTTTCAAAGATTCCCTTTGCACGCGAACTGTTGCAAAACATTTGTCAGATCGACCCGTTTATCATTCAACATGGCTGCTTTAAACAAAGAAACTACTCTTACACCGTCCCGTTTAAGAAGTATGGAATACAGAACCCTAAGTTATAATCTTATCTAAACACGCATTTCTTTTATTATTATTTTCGTAATAACTCAGATTTGAAACAGAATTAGCCCATAATTTTTGCAATTTACATTTTCCTTTCAATAAGGAATATTTATGCTAAATTACGTTGAATTTGACTCAGTAGTTCTTAAGAAAAAGATTTAAAAAAATGCACCCCCCTTTTTCTGCATTTTCGAGGTTTTCACTGCTTTGAAAAAGATTGGTCTTTCATTTCTGCAATTTGTATTTGCCTTACCATAAAAATGCTTTGTGCCAAATTCGGTTAAAATTGGTCA
Organism: Magallana gigas; assembly: GCF_963853765.1. Classification (NCBI taxonomy): domain Eukaryota; kingdom Metazoa; phylum Mollusca; class Bivalvia; order Ostreida; family Ostreidae; genus Magallana; species Magallana gigas. The sequence goes on along the minus strand of NC_088857.1, from coordinate 54,827,125 downwards.
CACGGTTTTAGAGAGAAGTTCAAAATGTAAAAAGTTTACGGACGGACGATGGACAAAATGTGATCAGAATGGCTCACTTGAGCTTTCAGCTCAGGTGAGCTAAAAGTGATGAAAGTTACTGCAAGGAACAGATCCCTACTGCAAAGTCTCGGCCGAGCTCTGTCGAAAATGTTAAAAAGGTTGCTATTTGAACCACCCTGAAATGTTGCCATGTTTTTGCACTATATCACCAAGGCAAAAATATATAAATGGTCCGTTTCCGAGCTCTGTCGAAAATGTTAAAGAGGTTGCTATTTGAACCGCCCCGAAATGTTGCCCTGTTTTTGCACTATATTAGTAATGAAATCAAGGCAAAGATAGATAAATAGTCCTTTTCTTAACCCAGCCTGTAAAACAGGGTCAGTCATTCCGAAACATCATATTGTTTAAACAAGAGTTTATTTTATTCTCAAAGGGTCTTGGGAATAATTTTGCTTGAAATTTCCCTTTTCCCATTTGACCCTCCCCCCCCCCCCCTCGATCCGCGCTTTTAGCATCCTTTAAACAACCTATCCTTTGGACCTAGCTATCAATATTGCAAAATAGTAGAAAAATCTATGCCAAATTCTCAATAGGTGGCATTCTTCTCATGATTTCTGAATTGATTATGTTAATTGAAGTATTGGATGTTGAAATCTACTTTGGCTACTATAAATATCTATCTTCTTTGGATGTTTAGATATATTTTCTTTGGATGTTTAGATCTATTTTCTTTGGATGTGTGGATCAACTTTGGCTGTATAGATTTATCTACATTGGCTGTAAAGCTGTTTAGATTAATCATTTTTCAATCTTACTACCCTGACTGTTAAGATCAATCTTGGTTGTTTAGAACAATATTGTTTAAATTGTTTTGGATGTTCAGATTTATCCAACGTGGCTTAGGTCTGCTTAGATCCACCTTGTGTGTTGATATCGTCTATTTCACATCGGTCTTCCGTTGGAGAAACTAGATACACATGGTATCTGTGCTGTTGATGTCTACTTTGACTGTATAGATCTATCCTCTTTGGATGGTTTAATTTACTTTGGCTGTATAGATCTATCCTCATTATACGGTTAGATTTACTTTGGCTGTATAAATCTATCGTTGTTGGATGGTTAGATTAACTTTGGCAGTATAGATCAACCCTTTTTGAATGGTTAGATTTACTTTGGCTGTATAGATCCATTCTCTTTGGATGGTAAGATTTTTTTGGCTGTATAGATCTATCCTCTTTATACGGTTAGATTTACTTTAGCTGTATAGATCTATCGTCTTTGGATGGTTAGATTTACTTTGGCTGTATAGATCTTTTCTCTTTAGATGGTTAGATTTACTTTGGCTGTATAGATCTATCGTTTTTGGATGGTTAGCTTTACTCTGGCTGTATAGATCTATCCTCTTTGGATGGTCAGATTTACTTTGGTTGTAAATATCTATTCTCTTTATATGATTATATTTAGTTGGCGTCTTTATGCGGTAAGATTGACTTTGGCTGTATAAATCTATCGTCTTTATACGGTTAGATTTACTTTGGCTGTGTAGATCTATTCTCTTTGGATGGTTACATTTACTTTGGCTGTATAGATCTATTCTCTTTGGATGGTTACATTTAATTTAGTTGTATAGATCTATTCTCTTTATATGGTTAGATTTACTTTGGCTGTATAGTTATATCGTTTTTATATGGTTAGATTTGCTCTGGCTGTATAGATCTATCCTCTTTATTTGGATGAATTAGCTTCGGTTGTATAGATCTATCCTCATTATACGGTTAGATTTACGCTGGCTGTATAAATCTATCATCTTTGGATGGTTAGATTAACTTTGGCTGTATATATCTATCCTTTTTTGGTGATAAGATTTATTTTGGCTGTATAGATCTATCCTCTTTATACAGTAAGATTTACTTTGGCTGTATCGATCTATCCTCTTTATATGGTTAAATTTACTTTGACTGTTTAGATCTATCGTCTTTATACGGTTAGATTTTTTTTAGCTGTATAGATCTATCCCCTTGGATGATATGATTTATTTTGGCTGTATAGATCGATCCTCTGTGGATGGTTAGATTTTCTTTGGCTGTCTTGATCTATCCTCTTTATACAGTTAGATTTACTTTGGCTGTATAGATCTATCCTCTTTATATGGTAAGATTTACTTTGGCTGTATAGATCTAGTCTCTTTATATGGTAAGATTTACTTTGGCTTTATAGATCTAGCCTATTGGGACTGTATCATTTACTCTGGCTTTATAGATCTATCCTCTTTGGATGGTTAGATTTACTTTGGCTGTTTAGATTATCCTCTTTGGATGGTTAGATTTTCTTTGGTTGTTTAGATCTATCCCCTTAGATGATTAGATTTACTTTGGATGAATAGATCTATTATCTTTATACAGTTAGCTTTACTTTGGCTGTAGAGATCTATCTTCTTTATATGGTAAGATTTACTTTGGCTGTATAGATTTATTCTCTTTGGGTTGTTCGATTCACTTTGGCTGCATAGATCTATCGTCTATGGATGGTTAGATTTACTTTGGCTGTATAGATCTATCCTCTTTGGATGGTTAGATTTACTTTGGCTGTTTAGATCTATCCTCTTGGATGATTAGATTTACTTTGGCTGTATAGATCTATTCTCTTTATAAGGTTAGATTCACTTTGGCTGTATAGATCTATCGTCTTTGGATGGTTATATTTACTTTGGCTGTATAGATCTATTCTCTTTATATGGTTAGATTTACTTAAGCCGTATATATTTATCCTCTTTGGATGGTTATATTTACTTTGGCTGTATAAATCTATTTTCCTGGTTGGTTAGATTAACTTAGGCTGTAAAGATCTATCCTCTTTGGATGGTTATAATTTCTTTGGCTGTTTAAATTTAGCCTCCTTGGCTAAATAGATGTAGCTGTTTTGGATGGTTAGATTTACTTTGGCTCGATGGATCTATCCTCTTTATATGGAAAGATTTACTTTGGCTGTATAGATCTATCCTTTTTGGATGGTTTAATTTACTTTGGCTGTATAGATCTATCGTCTTTATACGGTTAGATTTACTTTGACTGTTAAGATCTATTGTCTTTGGATGGTTAGATATACTTTAGCTGTATAGATCTATCCCCTATATGTGCTTAGATTTACTTTGGCTGTTTTCATCTATCCTCTTTATACGATCATCTTTGGATAGTTAGATTTACTCTCGCTGTATAGATCTATCCTCTTTAGATGGTTAGATTAGATTTTTTTTGACTGTATAGATCTATCCTCTTTGGATGGTTAGATTTACTTTGGCTGTATAGATCTATCGTCTTTATACGGTTAGATTTACTATTGCTCTATATATATTTTTCTCTTTATACGGTAAGATTTACTTTGGCTGTATAGATCATCCTCTTTATACGATTTACTTTGGCTGTTTAGATCTAGCCTTTATGGTTGGTTAGATTTACTTTGGCTGTTTAGATCTAGCCTTTATGGTTGGTTAGATTTACTTTGGCTGTATAGATCTATCCTCTTTGGATGGTTATATTTACTTGGCTTGGGTACTTAGAAAAGCTTAGACTGTTCAGATTTCTTGGTCGGTGGATTTTTTCTATTCCGTGTTAGGTTCCTGCGAGAAACCAATATGCTTCAACACTGTGGTTCATATTCAAGATTCATCAGACATTGTACATGCTTAGGGATTTGGGAAAGGTTATATTACGTGCAGTCGGATATTGGACTTTTGATCTTGATATATGTAGGTCTGGTTACACTGTGTATGTATATAGGTGTAAAACATCGGAATTAAAATTAACAATGCTTACAAATTATCATAGAAACCGGCTCTTGTCCATTCACGGGGCGCTATCGACACGTAGTTATCTTTATCCAAGCGAGAAAACAACATTAACAACCCCCCCTTTTTTGTGTACTCACTTGTACTTACTGTTGTATGAATAGTAAGTGGTACCAGAAAAATGAGCCGAAACATTAATATCGATTCAAAAGGGTATAAAACACGACTTAGGAAAGACCCTGCCAGACTAAATGATGGGAGCAATAACAACTGCGTTGGTGCTCTTTGTCTTTTTACAATTAGCAAGTAATGCAGTTGTATCTTGTATTTCAATTAATATTCATTTTAAAAATCTTAAATTATCATAAATAATCAGAATTTCGTTAGTTTCTGTTAATTGTAACTGTTGCTGCTTGCTACTTTAAATGAAATGTGTGGTTTTTTTAATGAACAAAGTGTTCAGTTACGGTATTATTTGGTTAAAGTTTATTTTCTTAAAACATTTGTTAGAATTTATCATTTTTTTCTTTTAGAATGCAGTAATGTGTGCAAATTTGGCGCTCTGACTGACCGCTATGGAGTAACGGTGAAATGTGTCCACAAGAACGGGTGTCCTGATGGGTTTTACTGCGAAAGAGAATTTTGCTGCGCGGGTAGGTTTTTTTTTAATCACTTAAAAAAAGAAGTTATTGAATAGAGTTTATATTAAGGGAGACCATGTTGACTACATAAATGAACGTTTTTCCTTTTCTATAGAAAACGTATTTGTAATTGTAAAATATAAAGAAATAATAAAAATGCTTATTATATTTTTCTTCTCTCATTTCGTCTTCTATTAAAATCATATGCTATTCCAGATATATTCATTTCAACAGATAAATCAAAATGATCAAATTATGATTTTTTTCAGATTAAGATAAATGCTGACAGAATGAATTGTAGAATAACTTAAAAAACGACGCGTATAATACAGGATTACAAAAACTATTTTCCTCAAAGGCCAAGTTTTAAGTGTCCTATTTTCTACATTTTTTTAGCGCGAAATCCTTGTTCGTATAGTACTCCATATTTGACCACGAATGGCGCACTCTTCAAATGTTCCAAGGAAAAGTGTCCATACGGCTTTAGTTGTACTGACACCTGGAAAATCAAGGTCTGCTGCCCAGGTGAGTTAAAAGAAAAACAGCCATGTAGATAACCGAAATAACTGTGCGACAAATTTACATCTATCTAGAGAAAAAATTTTGCCATCTAATAAAAAATTCAATGAATCACATTGATTCATCTCTATTTGTTTGGATTTAGGAGGAAAATTGTGCACTAGTACTATTAGACTCCAATTAATATCCCAGCCTCTTTTCCTCTTCTTTTTAATAGAGCCTAAAAATAAATGTCCTCCTCCGGAACCCTGTCGAAAGAGGCGATTCTGTACGGTAGAGCCTAAACTAGAACAAACCAAATACGGGCTCTGCCAGACCGGATGTACATACAAGTGTACCTGTCCCAAACCGCCGGTCTGTCGACGCCCCCACTCCTACTGCACGGTATCCTATAGGTACATCAACATCTACGGGGGCAAGCGCTGTATGGTCAGGTGCAAGTATTCATGTCGACTACCACCTGTACCGAAATGTCCAACCTATACTGGGGAATACGGAAACCTGTGTCACCCAAAGTACACTTACGCCACGGTCTACGGAGGCAGGTACCCCACCAAGTGTAAACTTGAGTGTAGCTGCCCACCCTTCCCAAAGTGTCCTGCCTATCCCCCCGTATACGCCAATTACGGACAACTCTGCTACAGGCGCTATATCTATAAAGATATTCACGACAAGAAGTGTGCTGTCCAATGCCGAACCATCTGTGCCTGCCCACCTGCTCCAAAATGCGAGATCAAGTACCGTGGATATTTGAGGTATTGTCCCAGGATCTACAGCTACAAACGCATCAACGGCAGGAAGTGCCCCGTCAGCTGTGTGTCCAAATGTTTCTGTCCTCCTCCACCACAGTGCCCAGACCTGAAGTACTATAACCAATTCAGCCTCTGTCGCCACGTTTATGAATACGAGATGCGCCATGGCAAACGCTGTCCTATCAAATGTAAAGTGAAGTGCGGATGTCCCCCTGAACCAAAATGTCCAAAGGCGTATTCCAACTACGAAAATTACTGTTCTCCCGTTTACACGTACAGAGACTTTGACGGCAAGAAGTGCCCTGTCAGATGCGACCTCACCTGTAGATGCCCACCCTTCCCGAAGTGTCCGGTCAACAGGTACACCGGCGGATACAAGGGACTCTGTAGACCAGTGTTCTCTTACAAAGACATCCACGGCAAGAGGTGTGCTGTGTCTTGCAGGAATATCTGCCGCTGTCCACCGGTCCCAAAATGTCGCAGGAAGTACCGAGGCTATGTGGATGTATGCAAGCCCTACTACAAATATAAAGAAATCCACGGCAACAAATGTCCAGTGAGCTGTAGCTATAAATGTAAATGTCCGCGTATTCCAAAATGTCCCTCTCTCGAGAAATATGGCGAGTACTCCCACCTATGCCAGAGAGTTTACAAATCCAAGAACATCCACGGCAACTTTTGCCCCATATCTTGCCACATTAAGTGCAAATGTCCGCCTCTCCCTGAGTGTCCAAAGATGAGAGAAATCGAGCGTGGTGTTTGCAAGCCTCACTATACCTACCAGGAAATCCATGGAGAGCTTTGTGCTATCAAGTGTGTGGAGAAATGTTCCTGTGACCCTAAACCCGAATGTCCAGACATTAGCAAAGAGAACGCGCACCTGTGTCGAGAACGGTTTCTGTTCACGAAACCTAAGTACGGAATCAGCTGTCCCTACAAGTGTATTGTGGAGTGTCGTTGTCCTCCTTTACCGGAATGTCCTGCTCTTCCTCCTGCTTACGACAGCATGCAGGACCTCTGCTACCACGACATTAAATACGATTCCTTCCATGGAAAGAGATGTGCTGTTTCATGTGATGTCAAGTGCCGATGTCCCCCACTACCAAAATGTCCCACGAAGTACGCTAAAACATGCCACCCCGTCTATAGTTACAAGTCTATCAACGGTTTGATTTGTGCTGTCGATTGTAAACTGAAGTGTAAATGTCCAAAACCTCCAAGATGTGCTCCCACTACTTACCATTCTGAGTACGGAAGACTGTGCACAAGACAGTTTGTCTACGAGACATACCATGAAAAGAGATGTCCAGTCAAATGTATTACAAAATGCCACTGTCCGCCCTTCCCAAAATGTCCGGTAGTCAACAGGAAGCTGTGCCAGCCGACTTACGAATACAAGGTCCTGAATGGATTGACTTGCGCCGTCAAGTGTAACGTCAAGTGCAGATGTCCTCCGGTACCTGAATGTCCGACCATGCCAACATACGCAGGCTCGTCTAGATACTGCAAACCGAAATACCTGTACAAGCGTATCTATGGAAACCGCTGTCCGGTGAGATGCGTACCTGACTGTTTCTGTCCACCACCTCCCACCTGTCCAGAAATCTTGGAGTCGGATAAGCATTTGTGTACACCGAAGTTTACGTACAAACAGATTGGTTCCCTGTCTTGTCCCATCAAGTGTGAAGCCGTGTGTCATTGCCCACCCCCTCCTCTCTGTCCTTCCTTGGAAAAACACGAAACGTACGGCGCACTGTGTCACCCCGTGTTCAAATACAAGATGGTCCACAACAAGAAATGCGCCATCGCCTGTGACATGGAATGTACCTGTCCACCATTGCCTAAGTGTGAAAAATACAAAGAGTATGATAACCTATGTAAACCCGTCTACCAATACAAGACCATATTTGGCAAGGTATGCGCAGTGCGTTGCGTCAGGGTGTGTCACTGCCCACCCAAACCCAAGTGTCCCCCGGTAAAGACGGATGTTGGGTACCAGGGCTTGTGTGTCCCTGTGTACAAGCACAAGGTCATCCATGGACTCACCTGCCCGATCAAGTGTACCCACAAATGCTACTGTCCCCCGTCCCCCAAATGCCCGCCCATTCCTCGCTACAAGAAGTACACAGGTCTCTGTCAGCAGGTCTTCACTTACAAGTACGTCAATGGTCGACAGTGTCCCCTCGGCTGTAAACTGGACTGTAAGTGTCCCCCCAAACCTGTGTGTCCCCACCCAGACGAATACTGCACTGTCCAGTATAAGTACGTGAGGATCGGGAAGAAGAGGTGCCAGGTGGGATGTAAGTACTCGTGTCACTGCCCGGAGCCCCCACAGTGCACCAACCACCCCCACTGCGACGCCAGGTTCGTGTACAAGATCATCCACGGACAGAAGTGCGCGGTGGACTGCGCATACGACTGTAAATACGGCCTGCAGAAGTAGAGACAGTCTCCTCAGTTTGTGTAATATATGTGTACATGGAATAAAGCCATTCACATTGATGTCCACGTGTGCTCTTTCCTTCTCTTTTTCTTTGTCCTTATTTATTTCTTATTAATGTAAATAGAATCGGTAAGAAAGTGGGCCCACAGGATTGTAAGTATGCAGGAATCATTGGGATTTAAATGTCTATAGCCTTGAAATGCTCTGGCTCAAACAAAAATTGACAACTCAGATATTATAAGGTCTTTTTCATGAGAGTTCTTGTACAAGTATATTCCTGCTATATTAAAAAAACTTACACGCTTTCTGAAAAGGGTCATGAGGAGTAAATCAAAAAATAGTTGTATTATATTAAATTTTCACATGTTAATGCATATCAATTTCAATGCAGTTATATTGTTTAATTTAATTTTGTATCATAGTATATGCACACTGTTTTCTGTTCTTATTGCTAGTAATACACTAGCAATAAGAACAGAAAACAGTGTGCATATACTAGAAGCTGAAATCAATAACGACAAATTCAAACATTTTCAATAGTTCAACAAGTTATATCAACAAACATTTAAACACAATTTTTTTTTAAAAACACCAGCAGGATTTGTAACCAAAACACAAATCCAGCACGAAACCAGTGAGCCAAGAGTGACTTTGGACCTTTTTTTTTCCTTCCAAAAAAAAAATTTGAAAAAAGTATATCACTCGCTATCTCTGGGTCACCTCTATCTTTTTTTCTAAAACGCAGCAAATTTTATGTTGAAATATGACATCTTTACACTTTTCAAATTCGTTGAGATTGAACCAGAAGAAAACAAAATCATTTGAAAACAGCTTTAAATAAGTAGGATTTTGCATCAATTGCGTTGTGTTGCTATAGTCAGCCCCATATTATGATAAAACCGTTTGCATTTTAAATATCTTTCTACCTATTCCACTTCCCGAAAAAAACTAAATAAAAATAATATTCGAATAACGTGCAAAATAAATTGATGACATTTTCACTCTCCCTGTTCTCCCAGATTCCTGACCATTCTACATCTTTACCACTTTCTGTACAATTATTTTTATCATAATAAAGCAGTGAATATAACATTGTTTACCACTCATGGGTAATAATGAGGCGAGTAACTCTATATTGTAAATATGTGATATTGAATCCAGAATCTTCATTATATTTGGAGGGTAATTACATATCGTAGTAAATTATTCAACATACATACGTCGGATCGCATTATAATGCAATTTTTTCGTTGTCATTTTCCCCCTGTAGCCTACTATTCTATATATAACGCTAGTTATTGCAAATATAATTATCTGTCATAACTAGGATCATTCACATTTTTACATTAAATGTTCTTACTGACGAATTGGTCGATACTGCTATAAACTTCTGTCTTTAGAGACTATAGAGACGTTTTGTTACATGTACAGTTAAGAAGAATCTGCCAGATGTGTTTCATCTTTTGACCTCTGTATGCAGGAAATGAACAGCATCTGTGGATTTTTAGTAACCTCTTTTTCTCGGAATAATAATGCTTCGGGTATCATCTGATATAAGAATTATCTAATTTAAGACATCGTGTTTTCAATACTACAGTAGGTTTTCTCGCACTCTTGCGCAGTAGCGTTACATGCAAATGGCCGATAACATTAATATTCATCAGACGTGTAGCAAAGTTTAGAGACAAATAACTAAAAAAAGAACATGGTTTACGGGCTTAGAGTTTGTAAAGCGTTTAATTATAAGAAGCATGATGTATATTTTTACTAAAACTCATGTCAAAAAATTTACTCCAAATGCGCCACATATACCTTTAAACAATTACAAACATATTATAGTATTGAATTAATGCCAACACTAGACCCGTCAAACCTACATTTCACTTTGTCGTTAACCAATAGTAGATGACTCCAGAAATTTCAGCCCCTACCCTTGAACACTTGTATATTTGAATAATGAAATTTGAATTCCACAGTGCGGTTCCTGGGTGCCTACGATTCCGATGATTTAGCTTTATTTTTCCCCGGTGTTTTATGATAAAGTTAGTGAATAGATGTATACAGATTAAGGAATTATAAAAAAAAAAAAAAGAGAAGGTATTGTTAGGAAACGTGATATGCATTGGTAAAGTGGGAAAAAAAACAATAAAAATATTGATATCTATGCATGCACATAGATTATTTACACTATACTTGTGTTATCATATGCCAAAAAAAAATACGTTCAAATACATTAAATTGCTCCCAGAAACAGTATTGTGACTGTGACATCTTTGCAGGTGATTCATTTATTCTCATTGTCTATCTTGCTTCAATTACGCTATAAAAAGCACTCGAAATGATAATAGATGAATTTAAACCATTAAGAGTTGAAATATTAAAGCATGACGTTTTTTCAAACTCTATATAGGTTTGGTGTGATTTGCAAATAGTAAAAAGGTCCTTGCATGTTAAACTTTCGGAACCCCAAAAGAAGGAAAGAACAACAACAACTTCTCATCTGTATGATGAAATACATGGAACGGAGTCCTTAATGCAATCATGAAATAAGAAGACAGTGCTAGTGTTTACAGATAGATTTTCCAACAAATCCATCACATAATGCAAAATCTGACTCAAGCTGCATTGTTTATTCCAAATTAATGACATGTTTTCTCAGAAAGTTCAAACGTTGGTGGAATTTACGTCTTCGTCATAATGAAACCAGAACTTACACTTTAACTTATAAAAGTTTTTAAAACCAAATATAAATGAAAACTTAACAGCATAAAACATGTAATTAATGTTATGCTTTGTTGATTTTAGAATCAATATAAGTTCTTCTCGTTACATATCTAATGTAACATATAACATTTTGTTTTTATTGTATTCTCCATGAATATACACAAAACTAATATCCACTAAGTGTCCAGACATTATTATCTATATGTATTATGAATAAGTTTACTTATCAAATATGAATATAGGAACTTTTAATTTCTTATAGTTATTCTTATTTCCGTTGCCACAATCAACAAGAGGCCCATGGACAACATCGTTCCCCTGAGCAACAATGATCATAATGAAATCAGCTTTATGGAGTCATATATAACAAATATGAAGACAATGTAGTGAATAAATTCTGTATAAAAAAAAATCTAATTTCCCAACATCACATATTGAGCATTGTAGTTCTCAAGAAGATCTTAAACAACTGTTCATATATGTGATATAAACCTACATCAAACTTTGGAACCATTGTGGGGGCCAAGAATTGATCAGGGGCCATAGTTTAAACAATATGTCAAAATGCTTGCATACAAGTAAAACCATATACTAAGTATACCAGTAATAAAATTTGATTTCTTGAGAATGATTATTTTCTTCCTTTTAAAGAAGATGGGTGAATAAGGCGTGTAAAATGCCCATTTGAGGAATAATTAGATACTGCAAAATTAAAACATCATTTAATCTGATACTTTTAAAAACAATGATTAAAAACAATGTATATTTAACGTGACATCGGTTTGTAACCCTTCAAAATTTTAAATACTTGCATTAGGTTGATTTAAACTGGCGTATGCGTGTCAAAAGCTCCAAATATTGTCATTTTTATAACTTCAATGCCTTTCTTTTATAGAGTGGGTCTGAGCTCCATATTTTTGTCATAGTCTAAATGCAGGTTAATGGAATTTAAACCGATTTTAATCAACAAAAATGTGGAGAGATGACCCACTATACTTTAAAAATGTCATTTTGTAGCCCAACAATTGAACGTTATAGAAAAATAATGCCGTAATATAAGTCCGTAAATTCGTGGCCAATGTCTCATATAGCATTTAAACAACGCACTCTATTGTGAATGAAATGGCTCAGTGGTTAGAGCACCGAACATTTTGTAACTGTATAGAACTTGGGATTTTAGGTTTTGGGTTTGATGCCACTAAAACTTAAGGATTTATTATTTTTTTAATCGTTTTTTTGTAATATTTCAAACTGAATATAGTTGGAAATTATCCTTTTGTAAACTTGTATTATAACATATCAAATATATTTACTTGAAAAAAAATGTTAAATTTTAAGTTGTATTTTACGGCTAAACCAAATGGACAGTTGCGCCCTCTTCTTCCCCCATCTTCTTTAATCCCTAATGTGGCTCCACCCCTACCCTGAAGATTAGGATTTTGAAAAATTTAAATCTACACTATCTGAGTATACTTTCACAAGTTTCAGCTTTTCTAAACATTTTTGGGAGTTGATTTTAATCAACTCTTCTATGCAGTTACTCAGACAAACCGAAAGAGAAACAGTGTTTGGACCTCAGCACAAATCATTGCTGCTGACAAAACTTAGTTCTTGAAAATAATTGATAAATTCGATGTAATGTATGCTAAAGCATTGTTTTTCAAGGAAACTTATTTATAAATACCTTGAAAATAGTCAAATTTTAAATGGTACGAACAATTTAAATATTTTTTTAGTCGTATATATTCCTACGCCAGAGTTCAATATAGTCTCGTTCAACTCGACGCTCGGCTGTCTCCGTAAATCCTTGTCGGAGATTTTCGGTGTCAGCCGAGCGTTTGGTTGAACGAGACTAGAGTTCAATATTGCTTGGATCCATATAATTTTCGAGAAATATTTCTATTACTGATACATAGTTTGATTGAATTAATTTTATCTTTATATTATTTAACATGATCCATAGGGGGGTTTCTCGACATTCTTGTCGAAAAAGTCCAAAAACTCATATTATAAAAATGTGCGTTATTCTAATTAGAAACTACATGTACTTGTCATGCAAAATAACATATCATTGATTTTAAAATAAATAAACATGGACAAAATCAACTCCCGTCCGTTCTTCATTACTTTGATTTAAAAGAAGAGTTTTATATTACACTCCTTGTAAAAATTCTTCCCCCATTGTGACCCCACCCCAACCCTGGGAATCATGGTTTGATTTAAATCAAAATAATATAAATACAAATTTTAAAAAGGGGATGTTATTTGAATATTTTTGTACACTAATTCAAATCAATATAGTTCAAGTATTGAACCTACTTAAGGGTTACAAAACAATGTTATGTTTAACATACATTTTTTGACAGAATAATCAGACACAGCATGTGGTTGGGTTTTTTTTCACTTTTCAGTATCGTATCTGTCTTAATATAGACATTTTATTTGCCCTATTTCCCGATTTTATTTTACATAAAACTTTTTCTCACTTACTTTACATTTATATTTCTTCCATATTACTTCCAAATAAATTGACTACTTATTGTTAAATCGAACAGGTGTGTTTGAACTTTCTTTTTCATTTGATTTTCAGCTTCAGCCCTTTATAATCAATGATCCCCAGAGTGTAAGTATAAAGAGACCTATACTCGGTAATGCAGAAATCCTACATATACCAACCAATTGCCTTTTGTAATTCATCCTTGAATGAACACCAAACATGTTTGGGACGTTTCAGAAGTTACTCTCCGCCACATGTTCTAACATCAGTCGGTCATTACTCCAACGAATCGCGTAAATAAGAAAAGGAATTTACTTAGAAAGGTTCGGGATTTTCTTTAATTTACAATAGAATTTTCTGGGTTTTTTTAAACAGTTCTTTTCATTTCTTTAATCAATAGGAAATTGTCCTATGTTGGAATGCCTTAAGTTTCCGTTGTATTTATTAGGATTCGAACTCTCGACCACACAGTCGCTCCGTCGGTCGTCTCCCTGAAGATGACGCGGCGAACACTTTATATCTCCTTCTGTTTCTTCCTCTGCTGGAAAGCGGGTAATTTTACCTTCATAATTAGTTCTCTTAAGAGGACGGGAATCATGATTATAAATCGTTTAATCTAGTGACAGATGCGTTTTTAGAATTACTGTTTGACCAGTTTCGAAACATTGATTCAGTGAAAGTTGTTACAGTTTATCTAACGGAAGATTTTTGGTAAAGTCTCAGAAGTTTGAGCATGTTTTTTCTTTAAGCTAAAAAAAATCGTTAAGTGTTACGTTAGTCAAATATAACACAGAAACCCAGAGATTTAATTACTGAATAAATAATCTGCCGGAATGAATTATTGTGACCTGATACTTGAATATACATTAACAGTCATTATATTTTTGTAATCATTTCGTAAAGCTGCGTTTGATCCGGCCGCTGGACCATACGGGTACCTCACGGACAAAGATGGCCGGAAAATCCGGTGTAGAACTTCCAGATCCTGTCCGGAAAGATCCGTCTGCTATCAGAGGACCTGCGCTCTAGGTACGTAACGTGAATTTGAATTCAAAATGGCTAGAAACATCTTTGCAGTACAATTCTTTGCAGTTAGTGGTATTTATTAAACATTTTGCTTGCTTTTAAGAGTAAGGGGTGTTTTAGAGTATATGTAATGAGAATCGGTTTTATCAATCGTCTTTACAATTTCAATTTTTAGCAACCATCTAAATCAATAAATTTTCTTAACTAAGTCGTTGTATTCCTTGTAATATATATGTATACTTGAATCAAAATTTACAAATGTTTCTATATTGTTTTGAAATTGAATTTCATTTTTGAAATAGCAAGGATCATCTAACCTCTTTAAATATATTTGATTTTGATTGTGTATCTTTGACCTACAAAGTAGTTTTCCTATAACTTATAGCATTTAATCCTTGTGAAAGAAAGACTCCATTCCTAACGAAGGCTAATACACTGGTCACGTGTTCGAGTGACACACCCTGTCCACGTGGATACAAATGTACCACCGTGGAGGGATTATCGCTAACCGTCTGTTGCTCACATACTTCTCGTGCAGGTAAGTCTTAAATACACGGGCCAGCCTTGTGAACTAAAATCAAACATGAATACATAATCTGCTATGATTTGTCCCGTGGAGCTCTTAATATTTGTTGATATTTGTAGATAGTTATCTTGAGATTTAATTTTTCCCATAATACGTCAAATTTCAATTTTTCTAACAGAATATACGCAGGATTTCTATTACATTTCATTCCACTGTTGATTACATGTAAGGTCACAAAAATAAATCAGATGAAATCTTCGGGTTTTATTATTTCAGAATCTCGGCCGAGGCCAAGAAATCCAAGGAATAACTGTCCACCACGACCCGTCTGTAAGAAACCTCACAGCTATTGCAAGGTGTCCTTCACGTTAACCACAGTCGGCGGGAAACAATGCCCGGTGCATTGTAAGTATAGGTGCTCCTACCCTCCTGTCCCAACATGTCCGGCTCCAAAAGGTAAATACGGCCATCTGTGTCACCACCGATACGTATACGCCACCATTGACGGCCACCGTCGTCCGATCAAATGTTTGCTAAATTGCTTCTGTCCTCCTCTGCCAAAGTGTGCAACTCCTCCAAAGACCAAAGGTTTTGGCCAACTCTGTTTCGAGCAATACCAGTATAAGGAAATCAATGGTAAAAACTGTCCCGTCAAATGTAAAACTGTATGTTCTTGTCCCCCAAAACCGCCATGTGTGGGGAAGCATAAGGGCAGAGACTGTCAGCAGGTTTACGAATTTCTGAAGATCAACGGTAAGACATGTCCAGTGAAGTGTACACGAAAATGCTTCTGCCCCCCTCCCCCTCGCTGCCCACCTATTCCAAACGACGGAGAAGTTCGATTCTGTCAACCCGTGTATGAATATCAGAAAAGATTTGGTAAACTGTGTCCTGTTCAGTGCAGCATTCAATGCGGATGTCCACCTGCTCCAAAATGTCCAAAGCCGCCGAAAGGTCAAGAAAATCTGTGCTCGCCTGTTTACGCTTACAAACGTGTAGGTTCTTACAGATGTCCAGTCAGATGTAAACTGGATTGCAGGTGTCCTCCATTTCCAAAGTGCCCGCCTCAAAAACCTGATGAGGCCAAGCTCTGTAAACCTTTGTATACGTATAAAGATTACCAAGGTAGAAGCTGCGCAGTGAAATGTCAGTTGGTGTGTAGATGCCCACGTGTTCCAGTTTGTAAACCAGTAACGGGTCGATATGCTAGTCTGTGCAAACCTCAATACTCGTACAAAATGATCCATGGCAACAAGTGCCCTATAAAGTGCGACAATAAATGCGAATGTCCACCAATTCCAAAATGCCAATCTTTATCACACCTAAGCAAACACAAGGATCTTTGTCAAAAAATATTTGTAAATGCGAAGATAAATGGGATTTTGTGTCCAATAAAGTGTACGTTTCGCTGTCAATGTCCTCCACTACCAAAATGTCCCCCACTTCAGAAGCCAAAATACGGGACCTGCACTTCTGTTTATGCATACAAGGAAATAAACGGGATTGTTTGTGCTGTTAACTGTACGAGTAGTTGTCACTGTAATCCTTTACCAAAATGTCCACCGATAAGCAACAACGCCACCCATCTGTGCAGAACAAGATACATTTTTTCAAAACCGGATCGTGGTCTGGCTTGTCCCATCAAATGTGTGGTAGAGTGCAGGTGCCCGCCCATTCCTCGATGTCCCCCGCTACCGGAGAATAAAAACCATACCAATCTATGTAAGCACGTCGTCGAATACAAAACGATCAACAAAAAGCAATGCGCCGTGAGTTGTCATGTGGATTGCAACTGTCCTCCTTTGCCAACACTTCCAAAAGTTATTCCTAAAAATTGTCATGTAATTTATATATACGAAAACATAAACCGACTTCTTTGTGCCATTAAGTATAAACTGAAATGTTTATGTCCAAAACCACCCACATGTCCCAAAATAAAGCAAGATCCAAAATACGGCAACCTTTGTGTCAACCAGTTTACATACAAAATTATTGGTAAAAGGAAATGCCCTATGAAATGCTCCACCATTTGTAATTGTCCTCCGGTCCCCAAATGCCCGACACATGGACAAGGATTGTGCCAGCCTGTTTACAAATATGAAAAGATCAACGGCCTTACATGCGCAGTTGGCTGCAATGTCACGTGCCGCTGTCCACCGGTTCCAAAATGTCCGCCGATTCCTAGTAACAGCACGGCCGCCAAGCATTGTTTTCCTACGTACGCTTACGAGAAAGTATATGGTAACCATTGCCCGGTTCGATGTAATATGGATTGTTTCTGTCCCCCGGCTCCCGCATGTCCAAAAATATTGGAGCAATCCAACTCTAGTTGTACTCCAAAATTCACCTTTGAGAATATCAACGGGGTTCCCTGTCCCGTGAAGTGTGAAGCCGAATGCGAGTGTCCAAAGTTTCCCGTCTGTCCTTCGCTTGATAAGTATAAAGGTTTAGAAGACTTCTGTCGTTTTACCTTTACTTACAAGAAGATAAACAACAAGCAATGTGCAGTGAAATGCGCCGTGGAATGTTCCTGTCCGCCTCTTCCAGAATGTCAAAGAATTGATAAGCCGAGTGCAGCCTTGTGTAAACACGTGTATAGATACAAAGATATTGGGGGCAGGAGGTGTGCTTATAGATGTGACAGAGTTTGTCACTGTCCCCAAGCACCAAAGTGTCCACCCTTGAAAACTCACCCTAAGTACAAAGACATATGTAGCTACGACTACCATTATACCTATATACACGGTATAAGATGTCCAACCAAGTGTAACATTGGCTGTTTCTGTCCCACTTTACCCAAATGCCCCGATCTTCCCAAAACTTCTGGCTTTGAAAACCTTTGTCGCCATGACTTCGTCTATAATAATCTAAACGGCCGCATCTGTCCTGTAAACTGCACCGTCAAGTGCAACTGCCCCCGGCTTCCGGTGTGTCCGGATATCCCCGTGTACAAGGAATATCCGGGAGTTTGTCAGAAGGTTCTCCAATACAAGACCATCAATGGGCTTCACTGTGCTTTCTCCTGCAAAATCAAGTGCAAGTGTCCACCTAAACCAAAGTGTAAACCTCAAGGTCATGGTCACGTGACTTACAGATACGAAGAGTTTCACGGCCAGAGATGCCCTGTGAAGTGTAACTACGAGTACAATCCACATCCTTCCCGTCCTGGCCTCCCCCCACGGCTTAAAGTGGTGCCCCATATCATCACCCATGGCCGACGATTTGAGGGCATGTCCTATCCAGGATTTAGGTCAAGTCCTGAATTTGAAGACGAAGACGGTGGCCACGATGCTCATGGACAGTCCGAAGATGAACGAGAATCTGACAACGACCTGACAGAGGACAGTGGTTATCCCGAGTATTAATCAGTTTTCTGTACGATATACTAATGTCAATAAATCGTAATTCTCCTCTTTTTATGTTGCTACTGAATTATTTTAGTATGAAATACAAGATATTACCCCCTCCCCTTGAAAAAAAAAACTTGGTCCATTAATTTCTTGGGACTTAAGAATATTTTTGTAGCGACATATTGACTGTCACTAATTATGTTCTTTATTTCTAAGAAAATCGATCATCACTGAAAATACAATTAACAAAATCTAGTCAGATCAATTATTTAAAACATTTCGCCCAAGTATGGAAAAACTCATCACGTGAATTACTTTTATTACATCAATTAGATTATCGTGTTTATTGTTTAATGAATAAAAATATTTGGTTAACTTACTGGTATTCAAAAAAATTGAGATTTATTATTATGTTGGACTATTCTATTATCAATTATTATCAATAAATGCAAAAAATCAGACTTCCAAACATTGTAGTAGATTCCGTTATAACCTCCAGATTAAATTAACGATTTTTATCTCCCTGTACACATAAAAATTTAGTGGAAATTAAAAGAAACAAGAGACCCATGGGCCACATCGCTCACCCGAGCAACAATAGCTATTATGAAATCAAATTTATGAAGTCATATACAAAATATCTGGACAATGCAGTAGAATAGATCCTGTATATTCATTACTGTGAATTCCTTATCTAACGCAAAGAATAAATATCCGCATAAAATCGCGAGAAGCATTACTCGCGGATATTAAAATCTCGCTTTAATTTTTTAGACAGTTTTGAGCCATATGAAACTATAACAAACAATTGGTGCTCACGATTTCATTTTCTCGCGATTTGTTGCAAAACGGCGGCATCGCGGAATTAGGTACTCGCGTAAAATAAGGAATTTACGGTATGTTAAACATTAAGCCCCTTTTGTTACAGGATGATTTAATAGTCATAATACAAAATGAGTCTGAAAAAAATATCTTTTTGAGAAGATTTTTGAAAAATACCAATGTATTTTCAATCATTCTTTATCATCTTCCCTTGAAACAGGGCATTACTCTTCATTTTAACAAACTTGAATCCTCTTCACCCAACAATACTTAGTGCCAAGTTTGGTTGAAATTGGCCTAGTGTTTCTAGAGAAGAAGTCGAAAATATAATTTTTTTTATTAAAACAAGACACAAGTGTTCTGATCAATGTAGAGAAACTGAACCAGCTTATGCAGGACTTAATCATCAAATCTGACCAAAAACTTTTCTTCCAAAATACTACTATTTTCTTGCATTAATACAATTGAACTTTAATTCCTTAGATAATATCTCAAATACCACATATATTTTTAAATAAATCAGAATTCCCATGCACTGTTTCTTTGGCTGATACATGTATACGTTTTCCACCTTTGCATCTCAAATCCTTGTATATTTTGATGATTATGCTTAGTCATATTGAGTTTGAGAAAATAAGGTTTAAGTGTATTTCTGCTAGCAAACATTGGTTGTTTAAAGATACTTAACTTAAAACAAACCTTAATCTTTTGCTTTGTAAGTACAGAAATCAGTGTAACATTTGCTAAATACTCATCTTAACAATACATTAAGCTTTTGCAACAAAACATATCTGAAGAAAACAAAACTGATGCTCCTTATAAGTAAAACTGGACATACCATAATAAGTAAAACTGGACATACCATTCATAACTAGAACTGTCCTAATGGGACTAATACCCCCGCTAGGCTAATTTCAAATGGGACAAATAATTGAATTGAATAATAAAGGTTTGGAACACATACAAAAAAAAATTTCTAGAATTGTAAAAAAAAAAAAAAAATTAGTTAACAAAGAAAAAATAAAATCAAAATTGTCAGAATTTCACTGTAAATACATATCTATAACAGTAATACATTTACAAATGTATGTATTTGATGATATATTTTCTTAATTTAATTGATTTAAAGAAAAACCAACAAAATGACAATAACCCCTCCCTTTGCAGTGAATAGAAATACCGGTAGCCAAGCAATGCTCTTCTGTTGATAAAACTTTCAATATCTTACTAATAAGAGTCTTGACAGATGCAATTAGTTGTTTCAAATTTTCCTCACTTTCTCCTATGGCACAATGGAACTCCATATCAGAAAATTGATCCCATAGGACTATGATTTTCTTTGATGAACTTGTTAAAATTAATAAACTCCCAAAACATTACCATACTATGTAAAAATATGTAAAAAAAAGAAAATTGAATATTACAAACAATTTTAAAATTGCCAAAACACTACAATCATATCAGTAATTTTGAATTTCATTTAAATTAATGCCCAGTAGGGTCACTTCATCAATTTACTTGACAAATAAATTTAAACAACCTCTAAAAATAGTTTAACTTCTTTATTAATAATTATATTATTTATTTCCTTATAATGATAGACCTTTTGGTTTACATGAAACAGTTTTAAAATAGCCCCAAAACCATCACCCACTTTACAGATTATCAATTTCCCCTAAACACATGCTCCATCTGAACCATGGCTCAGATAATGGCTCCCTTGGGACAAATGAATTCAGCCACACTTGTCTTTGATGTTCTTATTAGCTCCTAAGAATTTATCATTGACAAACAAAAACTTTGCATTGTCAGTTGATAGAATACTTATAAAAAATAATTTTTTTTTATTAATTAAGACATAAAGACAAAAAACTTCATCTGGATGTATTTATATAAATATATTTTAGAGTGTTTTCTATTAATTAATTAATAAAATCTGTAAGGATTACCTCCCTTACTTTTCAACATTAGTGTACAATATATAGAATAAGGAAAATGAAAACTGTCATAAAATCATTAAATCTTGTCTGATCTTAAAAAAAATTGCAGGTGCACATCTTCAGATGGTGTTCAACATATGTACAAATTTTCAAACTGTTCCACGCAGTAATAAAAAATTCTATAGGGGGGACAAAGTTGCGTCTACGGACAGACGGACGGACAGACAGACGGACAGACGGACAGACGGACAGGGTGAAACCAATATACCCCCCTAAACTTCGTTTGCGGGGGTATAATAACAAACAGATTAACCAACTTTGATAGTTATTTTTTATTTTCATGAGATTCAGCTATGGCAGTGACTTGATACAAATACAATGCAATAGATGAAACAACCTGAGCACAATTGCAATGGAGTAACTGTCTTTGATGTTGAACACTAGGTCTTTTTTTCTGCCATCTTCAGACTTTTCTTTGCCATCTCTAGAGCACCCTCATAAGTGTGATTCCCACCAATAAAACCGCCCGCATGAACAAAGATACATCCCTCAATCCCAGACTTCTCTGTAAGGACATCATCTCTCAGGCCTCGCCAGTCCTCTGGCAACGACAGTCTGTACACATAAATACATGTATATACATATGTACACAAACAGCCAATATACATAAATATTTCATATTCATGAATGTCCAGCCTCTAATCCCATATACCGTGGAATCATTTTTAATTGTGGGGGTCATGATCAATATTCATGGGTAGCCAAATTTTTCTTGTTTTTTTTTTTTCGTTGGTAGCAAGTTTTATTTTGTAAAAAAATATTAAACATATGCTTGCAAATATGTATATATATACGTTCGTGGGAATGTAAATTCGTGGGCAAAGGTTACCCACAAACACATGTCACCTACCAACAATGATGATTCCACAGTTCATTACTTAGGGGTAAAAAAAAACTACTCTTTAAAGAGGCAAGGTCACCATTTTGGTCAAAAATTATTTTTCCCATTTTAATGTTTACAATGCTTCAGTAACGCATTGTTAATAAACAGTCAACATTTTAGTGTCATTCGTTGAGTTATAAGGGAGTTACAGTGCTTACAGTTCTTTGCTATGTAAACAAAGCTTAATTTTGTTTGAGGTGAAAATTCCAGTTTTAGATCTAAAATGTATGTATATAATGTTAGGAACTGTCTATTTATGCTTAAAATGAATAAGAAAATAGGCAAATCAGCTTGAAAAAGATTTTTTATTGGTATATTGAACAAATATAAACAAAAACAGGGCACAAGACTTGTTTACATGTCAAAGACTTGTGAGTCCTGTATCTTTCTTATAACTCTAATACTTACTCTCAAATGTCATTTGATCATTAGAAATGCATTCCTAAAGCTTTGTAAATAATAAAATCAGAAAAATAGAATTTGACCATTCCCCTTTAAAGTCATTAGTAAGATTATTGTGACTCTTTACCTTGTATGACAAAAGGAAGAATAAATTTAGATGTAGCATAATGCTAATATGGATAGGAAACAAACTGATTTCAAATTAAATTGTACGACTTTTGATAAGCTTACCTGTTTGAAAAAGACACTAGAGATTCTGGCACACACTGTATCCTCCATTTGTTAGCTTGGTCTGTGTATAGGACGTATTTGATTGGTGGGTTGATATCAAGCTCCGCCTCTAAGTTAAACAGGTGGTCCTTCCAGGGACAGCCCCCCGTCTTAAACACCACTATCTCCCCACTAGGGTCTACCTGTACAAACCAAAGAAATATAATCCGAAATTCCTCCCTCATTGGTAATTAATTGGATATTTTGTTGTGCTCTGGTTGGTTAAAGAAGTACTCCAAAGAATATGTGGTAAATGTATATGTGACAATGTCTAAAAAACAATTTTGCAGGTACCCATTGTTCTTAATACATGTATCAAAAAAATTCACAATTGTTATTGTGAACATTAAGGTGGCTCTATACACCCACAGTTTAATCCAATTTTCAATAGAAGACCACAAAACATATACTTATCAAATATTAAAATGATGATAGGGATACTATAGGTATTTTTAAAGAATTTTCAAATGTTTTTTCGTGTTTTTGTAAATTAATTTTTAAAAAGTTAACTATTAACAAATTGAGAGAAATTTGTTTGTCATATGATGGATATTTCATTCGGACACCTAAAAATAAATATAATACTTCTTACATTCAAAAATTTTATTATTGCAATTTTTTTTAGTACATGTATTTCCCCAAAACAGAATTTTTCATATTTTTTCTTACTCTGTTGACAAATCATCTGAAAAAGCTGCTTGATGTTATAAGAAAATGTATTTTAATAACTGTGACATAAAAAATTTGAATAAAAATCATTGCAAATAAACACAAAAAATATTTTAAATTTTATTTGGTATGAAAGTTCCTCAGGTAAGAGTTATCATTCCGAAGTCCCAAGGCCCAAACATCTTGGGGACTTTTCATTTCTGAGTTAAAGAAAATTTCCTAAATATCACGATGGAATGATAAATACATACATATTTCATTATAGGCCTATATAAGTGAATTTATTCGCTTTAATGCAAAACTAAGTCAAATAAATAAAGGGGAAAATTAACTAATAGGATTTATGTATCCCAACCTGAGAGAAATTCAAAGCCACTTTCCCATCCCCTTATGATGGTTAGGAACATATCTGTCAATATTAATGTGGATTAAAGTATATTATAATTAAAATACTTTCCTAGGTTTAGAATTTTCTTTCACAGTATTCAACCCAAAAATAAGTTTTATAAAATTTTGGAAAGTTAAAAATTTTATTGTCCTTAACAGGATTCGAACTCATGACCTACAGGTTTGTAGTGAACCCACTAACCCACTGTGCTACGCTGTAAGATATCGAAGATTGGAAAGAAACTATTTTAAAAAAATTAAACTTGATTTAATTGTTTTATATGATAAATAATACAACACAATGTGAAGGTGTCACATTACTTGTAAGTAATGATTTTTCCAATAAACAAATTAAATCTAAGACTATTCATTTAACAATTTTTTTAAAAGAGCGGTCCACATACGCCTCAGTTTAAATCAGCCAGTACCGGAATTGCATGCTTCCAGATTTACTTTTTTGCGTACTGCGTCATCAAAAAGTGGTGTATAGAGCCACCTTAAGACTTGCAATATCAACAATAAGGAATATGAAAAAAAAAATTCCCAGAAAATATTTTTAAAAATATGTGAGAAAGCAACATGTCTTTCATAAAAACAATTTCTACACCAGTAAATCAGCTGATTAGTTAACACAAGAGTTTATCAACCCCAAAGTACCCGCAGTTACATGTATATGTATTATCTTTTTCTGAATTTAACCGCATCAAAAAAATAATGATTGCATTTTCTCACAAGGTAGAGCAGTCTTAATACAAATCATATAATCAGCAATGAATACAACTTGAGAATTGTTTACCTCTGTTCTCCCTTTGACGGCTTCTTCCACTAGCTCTCTAGCTGGTAACCATGACTTCTTGTAATACAAGACTTTGTCCAGAAACTCAGCTCCCACCATCTTCATCGCTTTCAGAAAACCAGCCTATAAAACAGAACCAGTTTGCTGGACTTAGTGCTTCGTTAATATTTAAGATTTTTGCAAATTTAGCAAACAAAGAAACAAACATTTATTCTTAATTTTACATGCCCTTGTTATTTTCATAATTTAAGAACAACAGTTTTTCACAATTACTGATATTATTTCTGTGTGTTTAATTATTTACAATATTAAAATAATCTCAAAATAAGCAACAAAAATAGATTTTAATGAAAACACCTGATATAAATACATAGTACTATATTAAAGCAAATAAACAATCTATATTTTGGCAATGAAATTTACTTTATAAAAATGAAATTCATATCGCACTGTGCTGCACAGAAAAATTGTTTGTCCTCATAGATGGGATACAAATATTGTAAAGAAGTAGTTCTCTTTTCATATTAATGTTTTGTGCACTATGGCTTCTTACCATTTCATCAGCATTTGGTTCGTTCCACAGAGGATTGAAGTGACTGACCCGGATGCTAATGTTTGTGGATATCTGGTACCTGTATCAAAATCAAGAACACATACATTCATTACCTACTCTGATCGTACATATACATGTAATATATATAATGTCTACTGCTGCTAGAGTAAATCAAGAAGAGTTTGTTAGACTATTTAAATAATGTTAATTCCTTATTAAATGCTAGAATATTTAATTGTGTAAAATCGCAAGAAGCAACCCTCGCAGATTTCAAAGCTGAAACTCTCGCTTTTATATCTCAGATAGTTTGAACTTTAAAAAAAAATAACAAAAATATTGGTGCTCACGATTTTATATTCTCACGATTTGATTCAAAACTGCAGAATCGCAGAATTAAGCACTTGCATAAAATAAGGAATTTACAGAAATACATGAAATATACTGTTTAATTTATTTCCTAAAAGTGTAACTATAACAATAGTTTCAATTATTTACTTCTTCACCAAATAAAAGCCTTCACAGGGCAAGAAGATGGTACCTTGAAAATACAGTCAAACTTTGTTATCTCAAACTAAATGGGACAGTCGGACTGTTTAAAAACTTTGAGATATCCTAGTATCCAAGATAATTATCAAGGGTAAAATACTTTAAAAATAAGTGGTTGGGACTTACAAATCACTTTGACATATCCATTGA
This sequence comes from Magallana gigas, assembly GCF_963853765.1. NCBI lineage: Eukaryota > Metazoa > Mollusca > Bivalvia > Ostreida > Ostreidae > Magallana > Magallana gigas. The sequence goes on along the minus strand of NC_088857.1, from coordinate 54,801,364 downwards.
ATTTGAGATATCAGGGTTCAAGACATTAAACTTCAATTGTACAATGTACTCATATGATGTCATATACATCATATACATACAATACAGAAGACCTTGATAAATAAGTGGAGTACATGTGCATGTGTGTATATATTTTCAAGGCCATTCAGTGTCACTAACCAATGCTAATTTGAGTTCAGACATGATTCAAAAATATTTTCACTTTAATTAATTTAATGAAAGGCCGGAGAGGATAATAGAATCACCTGGGTTCCCCGTCGTATTGATTAATTCCGTTGTCAATAGCATCAATCTCCTCCACGAAGTTCTCGTACACTTTGTCGTACACGACATCTGTTATTGGGTCTCCGACTGGAAGCTCTAGGATCTTACTCACGATCTCCCGCCCAAAGTGACAGTACACCAGTCCTGCACTGCTCAGCTTTGTTGTCCATTTCTTGGGCGGATTGACGGTGCTCATTGACTCGTTAAATGTCCTGAAATATTTCACATTATGCCAATTCAATAAAAAAAAATTTGAACCTCAAAAATCAACCTTAGGAGTTTCTAATACCTTTAAAAAAATGAATATCAATCATTCATATTCAATAAGACTAGCTAGTAGCTAAATAAATTTCATTCATTATATAAAGACAAATTTTAAGCCTCAACTAGTGTTCCATAAACAAGAATTGTAATTTAACTGTCCAGCATAACTCTACCTTTGGTGATGGTCAAATCTATTTTTAGCTGGGTCATACACTCCCCCAACATCCACAACCACATCACATGTGTCCAGGACTGCTGGGTCTCTAGTCCTAATAAAAACAAAGAAAGGTGTGAAGGTGTCAGACATGTTTAAAACTTATGCCTTCCATCGTGAATCAATACACAGTACCATAATAGTTACCAAACTGTATCTGTACCTAAAAAAGCAATGTCCCCATTTAGTTATCTCATTATCAAATTACTGTGGTTGTGTCAGGTATATGGCATTTCTACTAGCTCTGGCTAGTGAGTGAACCCTTTAGATCAATATTGGTAGAGTGTTAGATTTGCTTGCCACAGGACCCAGGTTCAAACCCCAACAGAGGCAATATTTGTCTCTTACATTACAATATAATCTGGTATACCTGATAACTTCAGCATCAGCATACTTTGGAAGCTGTCTCAGCATGAAGCATGCCAGAATCTCGTCACAGTGAAAGGAGCCATTGTGTGTCCCTATCTTCATGCTGTCTATAAGTCTAGGTTTCTTGTTCGGAGATTGGTCCTCGCTCATGAATGCTTGGGCTGTGTTCACTGTATTAAACATAGGGGTGTCAGTACATTATAGTTTCACTTTGTGACCAATCAAATAAAAGATGATCATATTCATACAACATCCCCAACCTTTCCTGGCAATTACCAATGTATAAAAGGATAACTTTGTATTCCTTGCCAGTAAGTACATCTGATGGTTCACTTTTAACTTTATAACGATGACATCCTAATAATAGAATCCACAGACTTTTGTAAAAATAAAATATAATCAATAAATTGCTAAGGAATTCAAATAAACAGCATTACAGCATGTTCTATAAACATAAACACTGTGAAAGTGAAAGTACACTGGACCGGTGTTAACACGAGGTACGTGACTGACATAAATCTACATCAATTTTAACAACATAAAATTTCTATGTACTATATGAAATAAAAGATATACATTTATTTCCAGACGACTTATCATTGATAGTATCAAACGTTACCTAAGCCCGACTAAAATCCTTACCGTCTGGAGACAAAGCAGTGTAGGAACAAACCACAATTTCCGGGTTACTGGTCCGCCGGTGGTTTTAACTATTAGTGCAAATTTTATGATAATGGCAGTTGTCGCAGATGCAGCTACTCCGAGTTTGCTATAAAATTAGCAAGAAGAGGTAACTTACAATTTCAATCATAGAAAGAATAAGCCATCTGATATTTATGCAATACATAAGCTAACGTTTGTCGTTTATTTCGAGGTATTTATCCGGATATTTGATGAATTTCTCAATGGCGCACTGCGCTATGACGTCACGCCTTTGTGTTTCCTGCAAAGAGCTCGCGTCCATATTTTTTTTACAGTTTTCATATAGATCATGATGCCGATTCAAAATTTTCCTTTGAAATTAAAGTATGTTTTAATGCAGAAGGAATATTTGAGATTATATGCTTACCAACTCAAAATTTTTATATGTTTTCCAGCTTTTATTGTTTTAAATATCGAATTTGAATATATTAAAGTTAAAATCTTACTATGCCAGACTAAATATATATCATATTGATATAAGTTATATAATTGTATTATAGTCATCATTTACAAATTTTTATTTATAGTACCAGTTCCAGCACAATCTCCTGATTAATAGCCATATAGCTTGAAAATCTATATAGCTTAATAAAGCTGTGCAGAATAGCTTGATAATGCTACAGAGTTCTTGAAATCTTTTTTCCACTGTCAGCCATTTGGACTGACAACCATCAGGAGTTTGTCAGTCCAGACTGATTTCTGTCAGTCCAAACATTTTCAATAGAAAGATGAAAAAACTACATGTACATGTATATTTGCCTTCTAATTTCTCTCATTTTTACCTTAATTGATCTGATTTCTCCTAACTTTCACATTCTGCCTCCTGATAACATTCTTATTTATCACTTCATTAATTATTTTTATTTCCTTCCCTCTCTCATTATCAACTTTCTTCTTTCTCGTTCTCTTTCTGCACATCTCATACATGTATGTAACTAGGGCTCGGTTGTCAGATAGCGGAGTTCTCATTATTTCCCGAAAAAAATTATAAATGATTACATTGGGATTTTTGTATGTGTTTTTCTGTGTATTGCAATAAAACATTCACTGAAAACCCTGTTTCGGTGTATGCAATGTACATTGAAAAAACGTACCGAGACAACACTCGCCATCTTTGATTTATATAGGGCCCTCAGTTCACGCTATGTTTTAAACAAGTTCTCCAATTTTTCCCATGATTTCTGATGAAATCTAGGTTGGAAAATGATTGAAAGACTTATTCCTATTGTCTGACTACATCTGTTAGCTGCATTATAAACGCACCGTTTCAATATTTACGAAATACTTGCCAAACTTATCGAAAGCAACGGAAGTAATAATTACTGAGGTGTTCCGAAAATGTATGATAAGTCTAGAGAGAGCGAAAAAACCGCGAAAAACTCCTCTAGATTTATCCTATGCGTTCGGATCTCCTCAGTGATTACACAGAGGCTAGAGTTTTCATCATATTTCTGTTGCTTTTGTACGAAAATTAGTTATATTTTCGCAAGTGACTCTGTCCATATCTACCGGTCATTTGGACTGACAGGCAACCTCAAGTAATCGGTCCTTGGTTATTTTTATCGGTCTTGCCGACAGGACCGAAAGATTTCAAGAACTCTGATGCTATTTATGTGCAGTTTTTCCACAAAAATGTAAATTATCAGATATATACAAAAAATCGCAAGTTAATTACTACTCATATTTATACCATGGATCATACATGTTAACCTCCAGTGATGAAAAATAGGTAGAATTTGAACTCAAAAGCGGTAGCATTGCTACAATAAGAAATATGAAGGAATGCAATAAATGAAACAATAACACTATTATCACATGCAAAGCAAGATTTATTTGTGTTCATTGGTGTATGATTTTGTAGCTAGCTTTGCTTTTCTTAGAGTGGTCTTTTCTGGAATTGATTCAAAACAACTTTTGTTATTATTTAACTTGGTGGCCAAAATTGAAGAAATAGTGTCATTTGATAGTTCAGATCTGAAACTTGTCTGTATTTTTTTCAAATGAGAAAACACCCTTTCACATTCTGCATTTGAGTTGGGAATAGTCATGGCCACTGTTATAATAGAACAAAGTTTGAGAAATCTAAGTTGATCGTTTGCCAACTTCATCCTTGACATGTCCAGCCAAAATCTGTTGATGTTTTAGTCTTCAAATGATGGTAGGTCATCATCAGGGGAAACAGACAAATCATGACACTCATCACCCAAGGCATCCAGATCCTCATCATCCAGAATCTTGAATCTCTTGGCCAAATTCAAAGCTGAATAAGATGTGCAGAGCACTGAGTTCATATTTAGGAATTAATAGAAAACACTTTTAAAAAGTTTATTCTCTGTTTACAAAATCAATGAAATCATAAAACTGTAAAGATATATTACCTGTTTCAGTTGTAACATTTCCTCTATTTCTTGGATCAATTATCCCATGGTCTTGTATTATGATATCTTTGAATGGAAATTTCTTCATCATTTTTCAAAGTTGACTGTTGAAACCTGCGCTTGTATGAGTCCCTGTGTTTCTCCGTGCTTCTGTGTTTTTCAGTGTCGTTTTTCCCCCTATGGCTTATTGAGAAATCGGTATTACAAAACGCATACTGTTCCACCTTTTTTTTATCTATGAAGAAAGTCAAATACTTTCAGCCAGTCAGCGTTAAACTTTGAATAATATCTTTTCCTTATTCGAGGCGGTGATGTCAATGACATTTTTGTAACTAATGTAATCAATGAGAAGTGTTCACCACTCATTGTCAAACGCATGCTTGAAACCCACATTATTATCACTATGTAAAAAACGTCTGAATGTTCCCGACTCAAGTCACACGATATCTAAAGAACTAGCGAGATTTTATAGCTAGAATGGCTTCCAAAATGGCTATCCAAGCGAGGCAAAATTGAATTTTTGAAAAATCAGTAGATTTTCAATTAAAAGCGGTAGGTGGGAAATGGGGTCAAAAAGAGGTAGACTTCCGCGAAAATCGGTAGAGTTAACATGTATGCTATGGACCATTAAAACTGATTAAAGAGCAATCCTAATTGAAATTAGTGCTGCTTTTGTACACTTCTAAGCAAAAAATATATATTTCCATTGTTTGGGTAGCTGTCCACAAACTTGTGTGCACTAAGACATGGATAAATATCTCTTTATATTGTGCTGAATGATTACCAATCAATTATCTTGTTTACCATATATCTGACCTTTATATTTCATTCAAGAAGTAACTGTGTGGTCATGAATCATTGTTTACAGAACAGTTTATAGTTGAAAACTATCACAACACTGAAGTGCGATTTTATGTACATGCTGAAAAAAATAAACATTTAAGAAAAAATGAAAGACAAAAAAACTTAATCAAGCTATTCTAAAAAGCTTTGTTAAGCTATAATTATAGCTTTTCAAGCTATATACCTAAATAAAGAGACTGTGCTGGACCTGAGTACACTGTCAGGTCCAGTACAATCACAAGATTTAGCCATTTGTAAGCAACATGGCTTGAATTACCTACATAGCTTTTTTTACCTGAAGAAGGTTTATTTGGCTACCTTTTTTCAATTTTGCTTTTTGTGTCAAACAGACAATAAGTCGCAAGAAACTGTCAACCTATAACTAGCAACTCAGAGCAAAAAAAAGTACCAAAAAACATCACTGGTTTGAGAGGTTTTAAGTAAAACATGAATTTCTATTGTCTAAGTTACTGTATGACACCTTGTGTGTGATGAGGCATGAATTAGTGTGATTAATTCACAAATTATTTCTAATCAAGATGTTAACCAGAACTGTTCTTCTTTGTTTGATATTTCATTAGGTAATTGAAGCTTTGTAGCTATATCTAGTGATTGTACTGGACCTGTCACTGTCATGTGGGGCAAATCCCTTTCTCCCTCAAAGTAAATAAAACTGATAAATGTAATGAAAGTAGTAACAAACAATGCAACAGATATATATATATACTTGTACATGTAAGTTCAGTGTATATGTATGTCCATGAAGTGTATGTAATAATATGCCTTGAGTAATGTATAGCTTGAAGCAATATTTAAACAGCATGTTTTTCCCTCGTATTATCCATGTATGTAAGAGATATTTATTAATTCAGCTGGTCAGGAGTTTTGTTATTTTTTTTCCTTCTGAAAAAAAAATTTTTTACAAATATTTTTTGAATTGCAGGTTTGAGTTTGGACTTGCAAGGAATTGTCATCTCTTGTAAACAAAATCACAAATTATAGTGTTGAAATTGGAAAATCAACAGAAAAATGAATCCACAAAACTACCACAAAGTTTACATGAACCATGTTCATTCGAGCACTCTTCTGTCCCAGTTGTCCACCATGTGGAAGAGCCAAACTCTGTGTGATGCCATGATAAAAACTGGAGCTGTGACAACAAGAGTAAGTGACGTGATAATGCTAACTGGAAATATCACTCCATCGCCATTATTTTATGTCATATGTTTTGCTTAGTTTTGTCATAAAAGAATTTATTGGTTTCTTTTTGCACTATAACTTTGGCATCATTGACGAAATTCCATAACAGATGAATTTTATACTATTGATTTGGTTTGTTGAGAATTTTGATGCAAAAAAACCAAGTTTTGAAAAGATAATGAAATATATCTGGTTCAATGTGGAATAAAATGATTGTTTGCAAGTAAACATATGAATATTTAGAATAGAGAGATTATTCTTAATAACTTTAATTGATGACCACTGTCTAGAATCTGAAAAGATGGAACTCAATGTTGCATAATTCCATAGCTTTTGTATAATCATGTACATGTATATTTTCAGGCTCATAGAGTAGTCCTTGTGGCAGCCTGCCCTATGTTACAGACTATGGAGAACGCTACATCTGGGTCTCACCTGGAGGTCCGGCTAGCCTCAGATATCAGTCAGGAGTCTGTCAACACATTTCTACAGTATCTGTACGAAGGCTACATGATTCTAACTGAAGAAAACTGCAGCGAAGTGGAAAAAATTGCAAGGCTACTGCAGGTGGACAGCATTACAAAGTGTTGTGCTGACTTTAACAAAACTATCAATAAATCAGCTGGCGCTCAGTTCCGGTACAGCTTTCAGGACCAGACAGACTTTAAACACATGAGAGTTTCAGACCTGTTCAAAAAGCAGGAGAGATCTACAAAGAGAAGCAATGAAATGCATCGACCCCTCAGTCCCAGTGTAAAAAGACAGAGGATACACACTTCATCAAGTCCAAAAATCCACGATACAAGCAGTATGGCGGAGAGCTATGGTGCCACTGCAGATCCATGGGACAGAGTTCCAAGGCTGGGGTCAGGATTTCAGGGTCCAGGAGTAGTTGATATCAGAGAAGATGGATTTGAATTGGTACAGACAGAGCCTCCTAAAAAAGATTCCAGTGGCAGTGTTCAGGAGCCAGTCAAAGTCCAGACCAGTGTGTCTCTCTCTGTGTCTAGTCAGCATAATCATTCGTCAGATTTACGGGTGGTGAATGTCTTAGGTGACCCGGGACCCCCAGCTCCTGACCGGGCGGGTAAGTCTTCACAGGCAGCTCCCTCATCCTCTGGTGCATCGAGTCGTGATCCCATCACTGTCAGTCCCCTCACCTTCCAAGACTCCCCATCCTCATCTTCATCATCAGTGGACATCAGCCGCAGCATGGGGCTACATGACAAAACGCCTCACAAAAAAGATGCCGATAAATCAACCCATCCCAAGGTACACATACCAGACTACTCAGAGCAGCAGTTCAGCAGTGAGATGATGAATTCCAGCTCCATGCCTCGCAGCAGTGAGGACTCTAGCTCCTCTTATAGGGCCCCATATCCAGTTGCCATGACACAGATACCAAGGCAACCAGCTCCGAAACCATTTGCTAGTGGAAGTGCTTCTCAGTCCTTGCCAGTCTTTCCAGAAACTCTCTGTTCTCCATCCTCACAGAAGTCTCAGTCCACCCCTAGAGAAAGCATTGAAAGGCCACCATCCATTGGCAGGGGTGGAGAATCTGGGTGAGTCAAGTCTTCATGTTTTACTTTGTGTCTTTTTTGCTTATTTTTTGTTTAAATGCTTTAATTGATTATTTGTGAATCTTTATCCAAGGCCTCTAATTTTTACTGACTCTAAATACCACTTTTATGAATAATATCTAATCTTACCATTTCATTTATGTTTCTACCTCCAGTAAAGAAAAAGGTGATGAGCAGCCAGATTTAAGTATTGTCAAAATAGAGACAGCCACCGAGAGAGACATGAGCAATCTTGAAATGTACATGGGAGGGGAGGAGTCATTTGGTAGTCATGGGCACCCACCAATCCGGACCGAGGAGGATGACCCTGGTCCTGACTACAGTGTAGAGGAGCCCCCCACAGACTGGCAGAGAGAGGACGCGTCCAATGAGGGCAGCAATGTGAGCGGGATGGACAGCAGCGGCAACTGGTACATGGGACAGATGAAAGGTAAGGACAAGATTTCTTGGTGTCAATGGTGAAGAATTCACACAGGTCACATTGGAATGTCAGGAGGAATTGTAAATATTTAAGGAAAGAAATGCAATAACTGCCCTCAACCAATTTAATGTTTTAACTTTGGGATGGTATGCAAGAAATTTAATTTGTTTTCAAAGCTGCACAAAAATTAAGATAGAAAAATAACAACTTGATATTAAAAAAAAAATCTCACATTGTTAAAAAATTCCGGTTTGGGTTGCTTTCCATAAAGGACGAGTGCACTTATGGGCCCCGGTAAAAAGTGAAAAAATAAAGAATCAAATTAAGCATATTTTTTCCCCTAACATTATCTATTGATATCTATTCCATAAGAATTAACAAGTTTTAGCGCTGAATTTATTGTTTATAAAAAGCACGAAGCTTTAAAACATATTAGGGGTCAGCAGACATTCTTGATTTTGTATAGTAAATCGAGGACAGGCATTCATTTTAAAGCCTTTGTTTACTGTCAGCCTAACCGAGTACAAACGTGTGGAAAAGACAAAATACGCATTATACATTTAGAAAACTCCTGTGAAAGTAAGAAGTTTGTACTCGGTTAGGCTGGTACCTAAAAAATGAAAAACGTATGAAAATTTCAAAGTTTTTCCTATAGCAAGCGAAAGCTATTACCTGCGTGACCCATGTTTGAACTCACGCATGGATTAAATTATTTCAAACAATCACGTGGTTTCTATCCAGGTAAACGTTTGTCAAATGTGCTCACTGTAAAACATTGACACGTTTTAGATCGCTTTCCATCATCTTTGTATTGTCAGGAATGTTTGTTTGTCACTATGGAAATATGCAACTTCCAAGCTTCATTCGATTTTTTTTCAGACGTAAAATAATACATAAAGTATAATTCAGCAAACGCGCCAATCGATCCACCAACAGAGCAATGTTGATTTAAATGTCTCCTCCCTCTAATTTAAATAGACACAATTCAAGTAGGTTCGGTTCGATTTTTCCGGATTTAGATTATTTATAGGCATTTAAAAATCCTCAATTTTTTACATTGTATGCTAATTTTGGTAAAATTAAGCGTGCATATAAATCAGAAGTATCCATGAGTGCTTAACTTTTACGAGAAAAAAGCAATTTGTTGATATTTTCTACATATAAACGGCACTGAAAAAGGGCCCATTCTCTATAGCTTAAGTGCACTTGTTCTTTGTCAGAGACGGAAAAAACTTTAAAAAGTTGGCTCGTCAGTTGAAAAATTTAGTGGATTTTAGCAATGAATTGTTAAAAAGAAACCAACTGCTGATGTCAAATGGAGAAACAATGAAAAATGTGGGGGAAATTAATTTGTAGTTTAAAAAGCCTGACATTTGGTGACTTCTGTGAATTCTCTTTGTAAAACTCATATGTAGGTGTACAAGCATTAAATCTAATGTAAGACTTGTTAAAAATAAAGTAATAATTGGCTAACCAAAATCACTTATAAACACTACATGCACAATCTAAATTCCTTACCTGTGGAAAAATTTGGGGGAGATTGTGTAAGAAAAATTACATCTGTGTAAAGATATTTAAGAAATCAATCTAAAAAAAACCATAACAGCATGTACAATTACATCATGAGTTTTACAAAATAAAATTTTATAATGTGTTCTAGAATTGAGAAAATTTTGTGAAATATACAAAAAAATCTAATAGATTTTCTGTTTATTGTAATTGAAATATTATTTGGAAAGACTCACCTTTTCTCAATTCACTAAAGACCACTACAAGCTCAATTTTGCTAACATTATTATTATTACAAAGAAAGTTGTATTAAATTTGAATAAAGGTAGATAATGATCAAACTGTGATGCATGACTTAAAGGTAAATTGTTTGAAAAGTTGTGTAAAAATCAATCAATTGAAGCAAAGTTTGAATATTTGAAAAATCATTATATATAATATGGGTAAGTTAAAGCAATATTCCATAGAGTTGATCACTGTCTGCCATTGATTTGAATGTCTGAAGGGACACATGCTTCAAGTATCCGTCACTCTAACCTGTAGATATTTTTTTCTGAGAACTGTAAGAGATGTTTTACAAAGGATTTTCTATTAACATGTGACAGATACTAGCAGAATTCCCTACAGATTGTTAACTTTTTGTGTTTGTGTACATGTAAGCATCTTCTTGGTCACTAAGTGAAGTGAATCACAGGTGTATGAAAACTAGCCTCAGAATACTGTATCAGCTTATTAGAACATAACTGAGAGATTTGTAAATAGTTAAGTACATGCTAAGTTCCCATGAAGATGTTTACATGGATGTTTGTTGATCATTCTTCACCATCCATTGCTCTTCCCAGTCTCTGTCTGCTTTGGTTTTATCTTTTATTTTTATAAGTTTCATTAACTTTGGTTTGCTAGGCTGGCAATAGAATCTGGTTAGGTTCAGGTCTTGATTTCTGTCAGGAGTAATGGTTCTTTACTTGATGAGGATATAATGCAAGATAAGTTAGCATTGGGTATGGTTTCTAAAATCTTGATTTAGTAGTAGGTTGTGCAGGCATTTAAGGAAACTTCCTAGTGTGTTCAGGGTTTATTGTGGATATGGTGAGGAATATATTCTTTGGTTCTTGAAGACAAAAGTTAAGATTTGCTGATTTTGATTGCTACCAGTTCTGAAGTTAGTCAACTGTGGTATTTTGATGTTTTGATGGTATTTTTGAGTCTGTGTAAGGAGTTCATAATAGGATTCTTTGGGAGAGAAAATCTGTTGCCACAGAAAAAGATCCTGTGAATCTTGTTGCAAACAGACTATCCTATAGGCTAGGGAATAAGGAACCAACCCATTGACACATAAGAGTAAAATATCTGGGAATAGCATTGGATATGGTCCTGAAACAGAAATCGCAAGTGCATCTTGCACAAGATCTTCTATTGAAAATGGAAACAGTATCATCAGAGCAGGAGGATAAACAATCGTTGCATAAACATAAAATCGCGAGATTTTTTTATAACCTTTACTGGAAGACAAAAGAAGCTGTGCAGCTGTTCAAAGGTAGGTTTTCTTTATATGTTTTGTGCTGTATATGTATGTACTTTGATAATGTTGTTGTGGTTGTAATAGATCAAGAGTAGGTAATTGTGAAATAAGTTTAAAACCATATGGAAGTAGGAAAACTTCATTCATGTACAATATTTTTTAAACAATCCAGTTCCCATATTTCGACACCAAGTGCTGAGGATCAGTTTTGATCTTATTTTGATGGTGTAATTTTCTCTATTCCTTCTTTGTCATTTGGTATTTTCTGACAAGATTGATTCTTTTTTCTCTTTTACCTTACTTGCATACCATCTTATCAATAATGGCTTTCAGTTAAAAAAAATTATAAGCATTTACTTAATATGAAGTTTTGTTTGAATGTAAGTCTCTTTCGTTAATGAAAACAATGTAGCATCTTTATCTAATGGATGCCACCAAATTCACTTTTCTTAGAGTAGAGGTAAATCTGCAAGGAAAGCCCATGAGGAATGGACATTTACAAATATCATATTTACATGGATTAAAATTAGCATCTCTTTTCTACAAGAACCCCCTTAATGTCTAAAAATGACACCACCACCCCATTTCATGAATATAAAACTCAACATTAATAAATGGCTCTACTTTTATTATGCTGAGATGAAAATCTCACTGAATATTCAATTAATAAAATTTTGATTATTCTATATTTTTTTCATAAAAATCAATCTTGATCTCAGAGTGGTCAACTGTTTATCATTTTCTTAGCACCCTAGATGCAAGATAGTGATGTTTTGGTAAGAAAAATAAAACTTATTGAAACACAAGTGATATGATTATACAATTTTTTTATATGATTCTTAATCTAACAATAGGATAATTTCTCATTTCCTATTTATTCAATAAAGATCATTTGAGCAGAAAAATATCAAGACCTTTAATTTAAAAAAAAAAGAAAAAACAAACAAAATTAAAATAAAAATGATGAAGAAGACGTGCTCTTTCTGGTTGAGAAGTGGAATGCACTTGTGTCATCACCTTGGGTAAGTAAAGTCTTCAACCAAACTGCACACCATATTTTTGTAATAAAAAAGCACATTAATTAGTTTCTTTGCAAGTTTCATGAAACTTTTTTATACGTTGAATTTTATCTTACGTTCTGTTAGGAGCAGAAAATAATACAATGTTCGTTATCCTCTGGTGTTTTTTAATATGTGTAAATAAGTGTTTGTTATTAGTACACAAAAACTTTTAGACTAATTAACCTGAATATTCAGAATTATCAAAGGCTACCTCTTTAGTGTAGTAAACAGTCAAATCTTTATTCATTATCAAAGTTAATTCGGAAAAATTAACAAACACAGTAGCTCAATTCTATGTATTGACATAGGCCACAGTAGTTCAAAGAATAATTTGGTTAAAGGTACTACCTTTCTAAAATATATGTCTAAAGAGGATGTTTCCTTGGCAGTGCACTTATTTAGTTTGTTTCAAATCATAGTGAAATTTTTGTGTTGGATATAATATTAGCCCTTTGTAATGTTAGTAGATTGGCACTTTCAGTCGTAGTGGTTCAAAAATGGAGTTTTTTATCCTCTTTTTCATTAAAAGAGATAACACTAAAGGAACAAAATTTGGATGGTGCTGAAAGTGTACAAAATGCATTTCTTTTATATTCATTTGATTCAGTGAAAAAAGTGTTTGTTATTCACATAGTTTTTTAAACATTTTTTTATAGTTTCAGACGAACGGATAAAATGGACAGCTTTTGAGTTGGAAGAAGTCCGAACATATTTTGCAAGTTATTTTGATGGAACAGCACAGCGCCGTTGTCCTGGTATCCAGGAATGTCAGGAAGCTATATTGCTTAGTAGATTACGTAATGGAACCTTACATCGACGAAAATGGGCATCCATCAAAAAGAAAGTGTCTTACCTGATGCACTCTGTGCAGAAGTAAACACCAGATAATAGATCTTAAGTTGGCAAGATGTGGCATTCTGCGCAGACGTGAACACAAGATAATAGATTTTGAATGGGCAGGATGTGACATTCTGTGCAGAGGTGAACAACAGCTGATGATAGATCTTAAATAGGCAGGATGTGACAGTTTCTAGTTTCTTTTGAACCCAAGTGATATTTTGGCTGCTTTCATGATTTGTATGTAAGAATTATTCCTTAATTCACTATGTAGATCATGTAGATGGTTCTCTTATGTCTGATGACACCAAACATTAGTGATTATTTTTATTAAGAAGGACCTTGCATCTTTTGATATATAAAGTTTATACAGTTTTCCTGTTTAAAACCACTGTGTAATGAGTTTGGGGTTACTTTTGTATATGAAGGGAAAAGTTGCATTGTCTGTGTTTATCAACGCTGTGTAATGAATTGTAATGTAATTGATAGAAAAAAGGTGGAGAATTTTTCTTCTTTCATTCTTAAGACTACATTTAAGTCAGATGGGGGTGATAAATTGAGTTCAATTAATTGTTCAATCTTTTTTACCTTTAGTTTTGATTTTCATTTGCTCTCTTTCTTGGTTGTGTGTTCTTGTGTTTATCTCTTGTGTATCATCTTGATATCATGCCGATTGTTTTCCTCTAAAGAAGGAGCCTCTGATCTCTTTACCAGGTAAAGGCAAGTCTCACAAGGAACCTGCACCAGATGATCAGCCATTGCCAAGTCCAAGCTCTGCTAACAAAGTACCAGTCTCGAGACAACAGGAAACATTTTCATGTGTGTTCTGCTCCACAACCTGCAACAATCGAGAAAACTTGAAAAGACATGTAGAAATTAATCATAACAATCCTTTTGAAACATACCTCCATTATTGTGAATATTGTGGCAGGGGATTCAAGTCCAAGGAAGGGTTTGTGCTGCACACGAGAATGTTCCACACAGAGACGGAGAAATTTCCTCAGTGTCAGATCTGTGGGAAACGCTTCCACTGTGCTTCCTCATATAAAACGCACATGTATAGTCACTCTGGACAGAAAAGATATAAATGTCTAAAGTGTCACAAGTCTTACAAGAATAAAGTAACATGGACAAAGCATGTCTGTCGGAGATAGAAATTAAGAAGTAAATGAAATGGGCACAGTGTCTTAATTTGTCATGAATTGTTTCTCTCATATTTGCATGTTGTTTTGTTGTGTCTTTAAGAAAGACAAATATTATTCTTTGAATTTGCTAAGATTCTCATTTATGATGCGTTTTTGAGGTTGAAATAAACATTTTAGTATTGATATTTGTTTATTCGTATTTTATCGTCATTGAACTCAGACAGGGACTGTTGGATGCCAGTAAATGATCGCAAAACTAACCAATTGATATACGTATATTCACAATTTTTCACAGAACACGCAAGTTTACAAGTCAGTTCACAACTGAATTTTAATTTCTTCTAGGTTCGGTGCAATTGGTTTCAGACGTTTCTCAATTCCACGCCCTTCAACATCAACAATACCTTTCTGCCTCTGTTGGATTTGACGAATATCGTAATCGAAAAATCCTGTCTGGCAAGAACCCACGTCAGTGCAATTCATGCGGAAAGTTTTTCGGCTCGCATTCGAGTTTGCATCGTCACAAACAAATGTACCATTCTAATAAAGAACTGCCTCAGTGTAACATTTGTGGGAAACGGTTTTCCAGTTTATCCAATCTTGGAGTCCACAAAATATCTCATACCAATGCCCGACCGTTTAAGTGTAACCAGTGTTCAAAGACTTACAAATATAAACATGATTTGAAAAATCATCGATGTAAAGTTTTAGAGCAGACTATGTGACCAATGTACTGAAGTATAAATGAAGAAACCTGCAAAATGTTTTATTTTTATTCAGAGTATCAGGTTACTAAAGGCATTTTTTTACATGATATTTGGCAGCTGCAAATGAAATTATTCTAGGAGCCTTTGTCAATATATTTGAAGCAAATAATCGGTTGTCCGGTAATCCGTTTCAGAAGTTATTTCCTTTGTTTGATGTTTTGGGAGTTTTAGTTGATCACTCCTCCCCAGTTGTCGTTAGTAAAGGTGTTTGTACTAAGACATACAATAATACTAAACGGTCCTTTAATTGCTTGTAGGTCAAGCAAATGAAGGCTTTGAGGACTTGGATATGCATGTTTCACCTAGTAAAGGTTTGACCTCTGCAGATCAGGATGATAGCCTTTGGGAGTCAGGTGAACCGACGTACCAAAATGAGAGGGTTATCGTCAGTAGCATATACAGCCATCCCTGTCGCCTCTGTCATGAATCGTTTGGTTCTTCTTCAAGCCTTTGGCGACATAAGAGATTAAGACATTCCGAGAAGAAATTGCCACAGTGTCGGTTCTGTGATAAGAAATTCACAGATTTGCATAATTTGAAAACTCACGAGATTTCACATACCAACGAAAGGCAGTACGTCTGTGTCTCATGCAACAAAGCTTACAAGTATAAACAGGATTTAAAGAACCATAGGTGTAAAAATATGGAGCAACCCCTCTAACGAATGTACCGTATGAAAAAAACTAAGAAGATGACATGTCATCCTTATTCATACTAATATCTAAACTTCAACAGAAGAAACCCATGTGTGTTTGGTTTCAGACAATAAAAATGCAATTATTTTTTGTCATATGATTTATGAACCAATTTTAGGAACTACACTTTCAAAATACATCCTTGCGTATATAATGCTTCAACACTAATTTGTTGTAGCTAAGCTTTTAATCATCATTTAAGACTTGATAGACATGTATGTATGTAACGCTTAGCCAAGGTTTGGCTCTAACATTTGAAAATTATTCATAAGTGACCAGTAGTACGAAAATAAGATGCTTGTTGTCTGTAGTTCGTAATTAAAATCCTACAGGATCTGCTTTGGCACTGCATTTGATTCTGAGGCGATGCACAAGATCAACAAAATGTCGATATACGGTACTAGTTAACTGGATTTCATAGTCTACAAAAAATCATACCACCAGGACCACCAACATAATAACACTGGCACCAAAGTTCCCGGAATTACAGTGGGTTTAAAGTAGTTGCGTGTGGAATGCTTGTCAGACAACTTATCCTAAAAATACGTCATTTTATGTAGTTTTGGGGTAACTTTGAAATAGTACCAGTAACACACACGTTGATACAGTGACGATTTGAATTTTGTTAATCTTTATCCCAATATAAACGAATTGTTAAGAACTGTGAAATATTTTACGTTATATCAAATGGAATCCGTTAAACTATTCTTAAAATTGGATTACCTGGTGTATAATTAACTTATGTTTTTCCTTTGAAGAAGTGTTCATGTATTCTTTTTTCACGAAGTTCATACTTATGGAAGTTTTTTGGTACCGTATCATTTCATTTATCATATTCTTAACAATGGATGGTGTTGAATGTGATCTATACAATGTAAATTCTGGTTCGCATTTTTGAGGTTTTTTTCTAACTTCAAAAACTCAATTGGGTATTTTTCATTTAAGGATATAAGTTTCCACCAAGGCAACGAGTAAACGTCGAATGCGGGCATCTGTCATTGTTTGATAGGAGAGGAAGTGAAATGAAGCAGAGTGTCAGTTGGTGTTCTTCGTGTTCCAAACAGTTTTCATGTGCCTCTAGTCTGAGGCGTCATCGGGATATTTTCCATACGGATAAGGAACTGCCGTCGTGTACAATTTGTGGAAAGAAATTTCCTACGTCATATAGTTTGGCAATTCATATACGGTCACACACTAACATTCGACAATTTGTATGTCCTATGTGCCAAAAAAGTTACAAACATAAAAAAGATCTTCAAAGGCATAGGTCTTATACATGTGACGCTACAGTTTCTGAGAAATAATGTATTGTTTGTTTTAATGTGCTCTTTTTTGTAATTGGTGTGTTTGATTTTTTAATTTTGCTTATTTGTTCGGATCAAAAAGGTACAGAAATGACATTTTCTATAATAAATATGTTATAGTTCCGATTTTGCTGTTGTTTTAGTAGAAATTAGATATTAATGGCCACAGTGTATTAGAGAACCAAAGACGCTACAGCTTGATTTTTTTCTATATTTAGATGAGAAAACACATGGATTACAGTTACAAAATCAAAGAATGTTCTCGGTTCCTACATATTCCTTGATGCAGCAATCGTTTCTAAGGCAGATGCAAGTCAATGGGGAGAGACATAACTGTGACGTTTGCGAGAAATCATTTAGTTCAGTTTATAGTCTTGGTCGCCATAAACAAATGTTTCACGTGCAAGGAAAAACAAACTGTTGCAGGGAATGTGGAAAATCGTTTTTTAACTCCTATCTGCTGAAAAGACACTTGTTATCGCACTCATCTGACAGACCATTTATATGCCCAGTTTGTGGGAAAACATACAAATACAAGCATGATCTTAAGAACCACTGCCTTGCTCACGCCAACTGAGGACATCCTGCGTGTTGTGTTATTAATTTTTGTAAAACTCCTGATCATTTTGTTAGTGACCGCAAGAAGTGTTTTTTCTATGCTTGATTCTTGCTAAAATGTGGTGGCTTTGGATGGTTAGTTTTATCTTACTGACAATGAGATTCATTGAACTCTCCAGGACTTCCTAACAAAAAAGTTTTTTACTTTTAGGGAATGTCAGTTCTGCCGCAAAAGTTGGCGAGTTCCTTGGGACAGGTTTAAAGAGGACGATGAAGTGTTCCCAGAGGGGAACCATGTACTTTGAAGAGTGCAAATTTTGTGGAAAGGGTTTTCAGTCTCGATACGGCTATGAATCCCATATCAAGGTGTACCACTCTGACACGCAATCTCTACAAAAGTGTAATATTTGCGGAAAACCGTTTGTGAATCGCGCCAATCTGTTAGTACATTTGGCGTCACACACGAACAATCGACCGTTCAAATGTGAGGTGTGTCAAAACACTTACAAGCTGAAACATCATCTGAAAGGTCATAGGTGTTCTGGTATGAAGAAATAGAAGGATCGACATGGAGTGATCGAATATTACATTTCGAGTGTACGTTGTTTTGATCTGTTCTTAATAAAAAGAAAATTCATCGGGTTTAATTTTTTTGTTGGAAAACATCCAGTTTGGAAAAAAAAGTTGATAACCCCATTTAGAAAACTTGGTTCTTTATTGAGGCGGAATTGTGTTGAATCGTGTGGTTATTTCCAAATAAAAAATAGAATTGCTAATTTGACCCAATTTGTGTTCAAGTTATGATTTTCTTCTTGTAGGGACGACAATGGTATTGACCAAAAACTCTCCAAAGGCAAGAGTTGGTTTAGAGAGTTCTCAGTTGTTGCCCATTAATCCAGATTTCCGGTCGCCGTTTTGTTCTGTTGATCCGCTGGATGTTTCTATTGTAAAGAGTTGTGAACAGTGTGGAAGACAGTTTCGATCTACGCAAGGCTATCGACGACATATTCAAATGTACCATTCGGACAGACAGTTTCCACAGTGTAAACTTTGTGGAAAGCATTTTGCAAGTCCACATAATTTAAAGATCCATCACGCCTCACATACAAATTTGAGGCCCTTCAAGTGCGAGATATGTCAGAATACTTATAAATTAAAACATCACCTGAAAGATCACAAGTGTATTGGAAAGACTAAGCCACCTCAAGAGAATTAATACTCGCATATAAATGAAGACAATAATAGCTTAGTAGTGATTCGCCTTATGTTGTTAGCAATTTACTAGGTAGTGTGTTCGTTGAGATTCTCGGCTTCAAATAAATTTAAAATAACTTCATGTTTGTTTTTTTCTTATTACACAATTAGAAACAGATTAAATTTGCAAAATGAAAATATTTGGGTTAAGCTAATTTTTATTTTGTTTACTAATGGTGGAGGTCGCGTAATTTAACGGTTACATCAGGGTTAATACGAATCCATCAAGATCTTTTATTCTTGCAATTGTAGAGAAAGATACTACATCATCAAAAGGGCCTTTGGAATTTTTGCAGAACGTATTCGGAAGACCAAGGCCACCCTTTCAAGGATCAGAGGCTATGAATAAACCAAAGTCAACACTCACCGGTTACGATATAAATGGAGACCCTCGATTACAAAGCCAACAAATAAAACACTTTTATCGCCCGATAAACCCTTCCATGTTTAGCCCGACATTACCATTTAGATCTCCAAGACCCCGGGCACCTAGACCAGAAATAGTTGCACGAAGTCACGAGGACTTCGAGGCTATGGAAAAAGCAGGACTGAAGCATAGGCTTGTGCACATATTAGATGGCAAGGATACAAGGAATTGTAAGATGTGCGAATCGATGGGAGTTCGAACTGGGACACGGATTGTTCGGTCGTACTACATGTGTGAAGCATGTGGGGTTCCTTTGTGTAGGCCGCAAAGAAGAGACTGTTTTATACAGTATCATAGTATGGTGGGCTACTTTGGACCTTTAGAAGACATTGGGAATAATGCGCCATAGCTATACTTTAACTCACTACGATAAACCTATTATTTAATTTGATTGATTTTTCCCATCTGTAAATACGTTTTGTTTTGTTTACTTAGAATTGCGTATTTTTTTGTGATTTCTATAAAACGATTTTGATAAGTCAAAAGTGTTCATTGTTTATTATAAAGCCAGAAACATAAGTAGCTGTAAGGGCGTGACTTGTGAATTTACATCTTTTAAAACTTTTGATCCATAAAATCATGAAGTATAAAGATATGTTCATAATAATTAAACAATAAACTATGAATTCCTAAGGAATGAGGAAAACATCATATACCGTATAATAGAGAGATTCATCATGGTTGGTTACTGTTTTGTTTGGTTTTTGTTTTCATTGCTATTAGTTGTTTCAAGTTGGTTAATATAATCTGGAAGTGTGAGTCCTTTAGTTGAAAAACCAAATAACACTGATACGAAGCAAATACTAAGGGAATCTTTTCATGTTTCAGTTCAGAGACACTTTAGAAAAAGGAGTGCAGTCGTCCTTCCTATGAATATGGATGGGGAAACCACTAACCATCGTCTTGTGCTCAACCCAGGGAATGTAAAACGGAATTGTGTTTACTGCAGACAAATGGGTTTTCGCTTTGCTTGTGGAAATTCTAAAACGTCTTACTATCGTTGTGAGGAATGTCAGGTTTCACTCTGTAGGATATCTGTGAGTGATTGTTTCTATCGATGGCACGAAAATCTGAAAAACTCCACACCATGTTCTACTGATTGATGTATAGACAGTCTCTAGTGGGTACTTTTGTTAAGCTTCTAGTGGACAGCGTGCTCAGTATCCAAGGAATGACACCTCTCTCTCTCTCTCTTTTCTTTGTTCCTGTGTAATATTGATGGACAAACTAATGGAATGGGTAATAAATTTCTTTTGATATTTCAGTCGGAGAATTGCACCCAAACCATCCCAAGGATACGGTTAAACGAGCAGTCGTAGCGTCCGTCGTGCAGACTTTGCCAGATGGCGTTATCCGATGCCATAATTTTGAACCTGGATATAGTAAAAAGATGTGTATCGTCTGTAGGGAAACAGGTGCTCGTTTTGCATGTGGAAAAGTTCGATCTTCGAACTACCGATGTGACGTGTGCCAGTTGGCTTTCTGTCGCGTTAGCGTCAGTGATTGTTTTTATCAGTGGCATAAAAGACTAGATGGGATTGACCTTTCCACGATGTCAAGTGTTCAGTTGAAGTGACGATGATTTTTTGCCTTATTACAGAATTCTGTGCGCTCACGTCATAAATATCATAAAAGAAATGTTCGCATGTGTTGTAAGCTAAGCGTAGGCAACTTTGGTGTTCTGAGGAAGTCTTATCAGACTATGAAGACTTAGACAATTTTAGAAAATTGGATAATCAATGTACCTTGAATGTGATTTTATATAAAAATACTAAAATGCTTTCACTTTTCAGTACCTACAAATGTCGACGCTTACCCTAGAGGAAGGCATAGACAGTCGAAATTCGAAGCAATAAAAGAAGTCACAAACGAAAATACGTTGGTTTACCATCAACTCGTTCCTCACCCAGGTTATATGAAAAAGACTTGCGCCTACTGTCGAGATCATGGTATTCGCTTTGCGTCAGGGTGTCCCAAGACATCTTATTACCGTTGTGACCTATGCCAGGTGGCGCTCTGTAGACCATCAGTTAGTGACTGCTTTGTTAATTGGCATAAGGATAGAAAAGATGGACAGTTTTATATACCGCCATTCTAGATGTTTCGCGGTGTCCAGAATGCAATCGCAGGGACTACCTTTTTTCAAGAAAGATTATCCCATGGTCCTATTGATTTAATACTTGTTTTCATATTTTCAATTTTGTTTGTTTCATGTCATATGGCATCTTCATAATGAAAGTTTTCGAATGTGAATATTTTGTTTGATTCTACTATATGTTTCCAATATTTTAGAGATTTTTTAAAATATGTTGAAGCAAGTAGGTTTCATGAACATTAAAAGCTGTTTAATGGTGTGTATGAACTGCTTTCTTTCACATCCCTCTATCCCTCCATAATGATTTGTATTTCTTGTTGATTGTTTAGGGCATTTTTGATACATAGAATTATATAACTTTTCAAGGGATATAGTCAATTTTGATATTGTTTGATACATTTCAGCATTGATTTTAAATATAACGCGTTGTAGATAAATCCATATTAGACGTATCATGCTCCACTACTTGTATAAATATTACATCATTGGTCTTGTTAATGTTTATGTATTAAATCGTGTATTCACGTTGATGTTACTTTTAGAAAACGATTATTTTCTCTACTCTACATATGTGAATAATGTATTGTATCTTTATATTCAATTTGCAATAAAAAAAAATCAATCTGAAAATGGTTTTGTTTATAAAGCGACTTCAATTCAGTGGGGAAGTTTGTCTAAGGTACATTTGAGGTTGAACTATGCTGTTGGGATTTTCCTTGTCTATATCAGTTAAAAGATTTTCCGGTTGACATGCCTTGAATAAACGATCGACACATGGTCATTTATGTGGTCACCTACAATATGCTGACTTCGCTCGGTTTCATTTTCTTCTGTTAGTTAATTAGGAGAAGTAATAAACATTATTTTGTCACAGAATTTAAAAGAAGGACCAATCACCGAAAATCACTAAACGTCATTCCTCTCTTTGTAGCGATGTTTCCTTTCGGTGTTGTAAACCGACAGCTAGGATCATTTGCTCTGGGCTACAGATTTCCCAGAACCCGAACAACCTGTGGCAGCACCCGGTCTCGCCCTCCAGTCGCATTAGTTGAAGGAGAGAACAACCCTTCTCTAACTCTGATACAGAGTAAAGAGGGGAGGTACATGCTGTTCACGAAGGAGGAGTCGGAAGAACCTGTTAAGCATTTCTTGGTGGCCAATACAGGATACTCTCTACGTGTTTGTCAGTATTGTAAGCTGAAAGGTGATAAATTCGCCAACGGGAACACAAGACAGACGTACTACAAGTGCGATGCCTGTGGGGTACATCTCTGTAGACCGCAGATAAGGGACTGCTTTGTGAATTACCACCAGTTAAAATTTGCGAACAATTCATAAATGTAAGCATACGGGTGATAAAAGACAAACAAATTTTGAAATCATTTTTCTCAATTCTCAAGTGAGTAAACTTTGAAATAATGGACAATACAGTAGTGATAGCTGGATGTTTTTCCTGATGCATTGACTTGTCTTGGACATTTTACTATGTGATGTTCTGTAATTGTTATTGCTGTTTAGTTCATTGCAGATGTACGTAATAAATCTTTAAGCTGTGTCATCTTTTTGGTTTCTTTCACAAGTCAGAAATTGTGTGAATCTATTCCAATATTTTATGGAATTTCGAATATTTTGGTATCAAGTTAACTGAGCTTGCATGGTTATAGTGATGCTTAATGTTTTAATCAATTTCGAACATGTGCGTATCTAAATTTAGAAGGTCGATGGGTCTTCATTCATTTTGGCGTAGCCTTAAGTAGCTTGAGATGTTGCCTAGTTTTGAAGGGCAGCAAGGTGTATTGTATCAGCATCATGTTATCGTCACAGTGATGAATATTAACTACCCAGAAACTATTTTCCATTTCCTTTAGGTAAAGTCCAAGGATTAGACAGAAAAGTCCAAAGGTTAGACAAACGAATGGCAGAACCCGCTGCTATGAAAAGGGGAGTTATTGAGGCGCCAGTGCTTAATACTGTCACTACAAACTTAGAAGGCCAGTGTGAACTGTACACGATGGAGGGAGGGAGATTGATAAGGCATACCCTCAAGTCAATGCCTGCAAGGAAAGTGTGTGCCTACTGCAAATTCACGGGGGAAAGATTCGCCAATGGAAACATTAAACAGACCTTTTATCACTGCGAAACGTGCAATGTGCCTCTCTGCAGGTTCCAATCGCGCGAGTGTTTCCTCGTTTATCACAAGCTGAAGTTTCAGGGAACCTCTTAGGGTTTTTATTTTTCATTTTAACCTTTGGATGTTTATTGCCCATGTAGGTTTTGAATTCAAAGTTGTATAAATTCATGTCAGTGGTTTAGCTTACGCAAAACAATGCCTGGTTGTTTTCTGTTCTTCTTCCTTTCTTTATTTTTCTGTCGTTCACACGTGCTGATGTTGTAACACTGTTAATTTGCCTCCATCTCTGTTCACTTGTTTAACCTTTTGACTGATTTTTTACATCTATAGGCAAGAAGGAAACTGCTTCCCCGGAATCGCCAGCTCCAGAAAGCGCCGTTCTCCACATCCTGTCCACAATGCTTTCTGAAGGAGATCCGGAGTTAGTGAGAGTAGATCGTATCGGGAACCATATGTTATCACCCATAGCATTTCGTATGCAGAGGCCGTGCGCATACTGTAAAAAGAGAAATGGACGATTTCGAGGCGGACAGGTGCGCCGGTCTTATTATGAGTGTAGCATTTGCCAGGTGCCACTCTGCCGGCCTCAAAGCAAACCTTGCTTTCTTAAGTATCACGAGGACCTGGTCAGTAAAATGCACCGCAAGTGATTGAGAGTACATACTGTACGGTCTGCTTTAATTTCACCATACGTATGTCCAGACTTGTTGTCAGGAAATTACCAACTACTATATTAAGCTAATGTGGTATTATCGTTCGTTGACTAGATATTTAGAAAACATTGAATGTACAAAGCTTAGATTTAGCATTGTTTTGCGTTTAGTAAATATTAAATATAGGAAATATTTGTTTTAATTTAGATGTATGTTCGAATAATAAAGATGAAAAAGTATCCGGTTTTTCTCGTTATCTTTGCAATTGAAAAATTATAAATATGTATCTTTGATATGAAGGCTTAATGACTATCGTTAACCTTCCAACCATCGTTGAACCATCGGCATTGTGACTGCAGTCCAATGTAATTATACAGTTTCAAGTAATGTAAAACTTGTTTAAGTGACGTCTAGCAGTTTTATGCACCATTTCGCTATTTAGAATAATAATGTTACGGTGTTTGCCCCTGTCAGTAAGATATGTGTTGTCCGTTCAAAATAGTAAAACAAAACTTAGTTAAAAGGAACGAATTACCCACAAATGACTATCATTCTCCTGACTTTTAGATAAAAGATAAATAGCCAATTTTTAAGACTTGAAAATTCTTACCGTTTGATTTCTTTCTTTAATTTATTAAGAACAGATTGATTTGGAAAACATGTATCCCCTAGAGTAGATGTCATGTAGTTATTTAAACTTACAAGGTGTTGGTAATGCTAATAGTACACGTTTACTGTCTTGAAAAAGATTTTTCAATTAAATTTGGTACACAGCGGGTTCTCTTAATGAGTCGAGGATCATTGAAAAATTTGAGTTCGCAAAGTTGAGGGTCCAACTAACTAAACGTTGAATGGTTTTGTCTACTCGATATCTTGAGAGAAGTTTCCTTGTCCTTTATATACACTATATAAAAAATGACCTTTCAAATACTAGTACCTCATGGGTAGAATATTATCAATTTATTAAACATTTTCTAGTTTTTCCTCACTTTAATAGGAGTTATTGTTCTTTGCCTGGTGCAAGTCTCAGAAGTTCTCGTTTGGTTTTTTGGGGGTTTTTTTGTTTGTTTGTTGTTGTTTTTTTTGTGATAAGCTGTCTCCAGGTGTAAAGTACAAAATTGATTATTCCGTACTTCTAATTATTCAGCAGTAACTTTCATACACGCACAATTTGATATTTTACTGACATGTCGAGTGTTTTGTTGATTCTAATTTAGAATAATTCCTTGACCTTTTATATCGGAAAGTCTTTAGAGGTCCCATAAAGTTGTTGAATGTCTTGATATATCTGTCTTATATGGTATATGCGTTATTAATACGTGTGCATCTATCTGCTTTCTGATTTTCCTCATAAACATGGTGTTTCATTGTTTACAGAAAAACTACTTGTAAAGTCGACTTTGCTAATGACGTATTTTGCGTTGCTAACATGAATCATAAAATTCACACCTGGAATACTTTCAGGAAATCAAAATTTCTTCATCAATGTTCACGATGATTCATCGAAGACGAGGCTACGAAAGATAAACGACCATTCCCTCGTTATCATCAAGAGTAAGACGGACTGTTCATTTCAAGAAATTCATCCATACAAACGTTTTGGCGGGAAACGCTTTCCTTGCAAATACTGTACCATCCACGGCGTGAGGGCGCCCATATCGGGCCGTATCTTGAGATCTTATCACGGCTGTCAGACGTGCGGAGTGGCCCTGTGTAGGGACGCCGACAGGAACTGCTTCTTTAACTATCACAAGGAGATTCTTCAGAACAGTGAAGAGGGTGACCGGTACATTTCGGAGTACAAACTTTACCCTAGATAGGACCACTGTCTCGTGTCATATTATAAGCACCATTGTATAACACAGGGAATCTAATTTCTGGTGGTGAATCGCATTAATTGAAGTCGAAGTCACCCGTTGGTTCGTTAGAATTCCTTCTATGTTTAAGGATTGTTATCTCTTTACTTTGGTGTTCAATATACGCCATTTCCAAAGCCTGATTTTCCCTTCTTCTTTTTTTTTTAACTTTGTTTCAGCTGTCTCGTTTTGCAAACCTGGTTCTTGACAGCAATGCATCTAACCTTGATAAGCACTCGCGGTTGAAATGTGCAAGATAGTTAATAACCCATCCAGGGGCGTTTGTTTGCGTTGTAAATGTTCTTGTAGTTTTGAGCCTCCAACATGCTTTGGAGAAAATGTGTCTTTGATTGCTTTTTATGCCAATTCATGTATATCAGAAAAAACTAAATTACGCGAAAAACATTAGTGAAAGTTGTTATAACGGAAACGCGAAATTGTTGAATGTGTTGAAATTTTACTTTGATCTCAAAGAACGACACGATAAGTTATATTACACAGTCAAAAAATATCGCCTTTTAATATATCACGACTTACAAATATGAATGATATGAAAAAAATGGGACATAAGACAATTTTTGACTTGACATGCTTTTATGAATAGGTTTTCTTTTTATTTTAGTTGTATGATTTATTTTTATGATGAAATGCATATTACTTGTTTCTACAATAAATATTGCATTTTTGTGTCAGGGTGGGTTTTTTTTTTGGTTATGTTTTCGAAAATCGCCTTACTACTTAAAAGATCAAAAACTTGTGTTGTTTACAAATGGCATCTGTAAGAAGAGTTCTGTGGAGTAAGCAAATGTTTGTTATGACCCCCACAACGAGAGATATTGCCCAGCGATAGCTCAACTTTTATTCTGGTTTTTTTAATGTTCTGTTAATGTATGGTAAATATATCTTTTACCAAGGACAGTTCCAAGACATTAATTTAAGATGTTTATTTTTGGATTTTGTTGGATGATGTTGAGCTATATATGTCGTTGAGCTATATATGTCATTTCGTAATTCGTCTTCCATTCTTTTCAAGGCTCGGTCACTGACAACGTTTCTTTTGATCCGGCTATGTTTCATCCACATCGCCTTGTCTCAACAGATTTCAGCAAACGGAAGTATTGTGTTGTCTGCCAGAGCATGCGCAATAAGACGGCGGGAGGCTATCGCGTGCAAACGGTTTTTAAATGTGGCGTGTGCAATGTGCCGCTGTGCCGGAGTAATAGAAACTGTTTCTTTATGTTTCATAAAGACATAATCGGAGATTTGTATAGTGGTTTTGGAAATTCCAGTGACAAATGACATCTTATTTTAATAATGCGTCTCTTTAACACTTTTTGATTCTTGACCACTTTGTTTTTTGTTATTCTTCCTTGGTTTTATCTGTTTATTTTAACAATAGTCTACACTATAAGTAACTCTTAGATGATGATATGTTTGTGATCTGCGTGTATTTTACGAGAGAACTGACTGTTTGTTTGTAAATCAACAGGCGTTAGAAGACACCGCCATCTTCCTGTGGTGTATAGTAATCCACACCATCTAGTTCATTGCAAAAGGAAGCGCTGTCTGAACTGTTATCTAAACAAGAAGAAGACTGTGAAGGGCTGGGACATTTTTACCTACTATAAATGTGAGCTGTGTAACGTCCCACTGTGCAAGACAAAGGACTGCTTCGAAATGTTTCACCAAAGAACCGATTCACAAAGCTACAATGAATACCAAAATAGCTGTTGAAACACTTTCAGAGTATGAGTTGTTTACCAAATTATTTGTATACAGAGTGATTTTTTTCTATTTTACAGCCTTAACACCACTTTATCGGACTATTCTAGCTATTGTACTGGTGTAAATGTCTCATGTTTAGATAATTTGCGGAGTAACATAAAGTTGAATTTTAGTATTTGAGTATAATGATGATGAATAACAACTGTGTGTCTCAAGCGGGTGGTCGCTAGTATATCTGATATATTAGGATGAAAAGAAGATAGGTGAATAAGCTAGTGAAATGCCTAAATTGTGACGGATAAGAAACGGAAGAATAAACATTTCAATGTACATGTACTTTACATTTCTTTCAATAATCTATTCTCAATTTTGTTAAAGTGCATCCGTGCTATTTTTTTACCCATGTTCTTAAGGTCAGTCTAGGAATACTTGTTTTTATCTTTATTCTGTCAAATAACATGCTGTTATATGTGTTTCATGTATATTTCGAAACAATTAAACTTTGCACAGGACTTTTTTCAATTTATTTGCATTATTATGTTATGCTTTACTCGCATGTATTCATAACACAAGAGTTGTGGGTTCGACCCCCTATCACTGCAGAAGCGGAAACAATTAGGTTGCTATTGTTTCTTTGCAAAGAATAGAAAGGTACGGATGTCGAGGATTTTAATCTCTCTCTTTAAAATAAATATGGACATTTGTGTGGTAAAAACCCTCTGCGGTCAATGGCCTGAGGTGCCAAGCATAGATCGATATTTGAAATTGTTTCTAATGACGATTTATTATGAGCGAAAGAATCTAGACGTACATGACGTAATTAAAAAGTCAATTCTAACTTTTCTGGTGCTAGACTATTTGCGTTACTGTACGCTTTAAAAAAGCAGTAACTAGTACATGCGTTTTATATATGTATATGCAGTCTTGTTGAGAAAATTTCGGTTAGTTAAATTTCCCACTTCGAAGAGGAAGGGAGAGCATATTGCTTTGTTGCTGTCCATTTGTCTCTCTGTCTGTCAGTCGATCCACAAAGTTTCCGTTCATTTTCTTTCCGTCCATTTTCATTTTCCGTTCAGAGGTTGCACTTCATCAAATAAAATTTGGAATGCAGATTTATCATAATATTTAGGTCAAGTTCGATTTTGGGTACGATCGAGCCATTTTCGAAAGAGTTGTGTCCCTTGGACTTAAAAATTCCAATTATTTGCACTTCCATTCATTTTCTTTACAGTGGCATTCAAGGGAGGGGGCATAAATATTTCACAAACATCTCTTGTTTCAATTTTACTTGTTAATATCTGTTGAAATGTTACATATATGAAATTTCATTCTACATGTTATTTGATCACATGTAAATGGTGAGATACGACACTTACTCATATTGAATTGTCAAGTGAATTCTCCATGCATTTTAAGATGACGCAGGGTGGTTTGGTTTTTTTTTTTAGATTTTCCATTCCTTCCTCCTATCCGTCTTTCAAAGAATCCTATGAGGAACACGCGACCCTTCGGGGGACACGTTCCCGCCAAAATCACACAGGAGGAGACTCAATCAGGGAGAAGACCATGCCAGCTGTGTAAGACCAAAGGGGAGAGAACTCCGAATGGCGGCGCTGTGATGACGCGGTACAAGTGCACTGAGTGTCAGGTGCCCCTGTGTTCCGGGGACAGACGCCATTGTTTCTTTGTTTATCACAGGGACAGGTTTCCCGCAATGGCGCTGTCGGGGGCCGGAGAACAACGTCCCGCGTCGTTTTCTGTTTCCAATCAACCAGAGTTAAGCCCATTTAGAAAACAGAACTATCAATCTTAAAGTAAATAATGCCTCTTCTTGTAAAGAAACGCCATTTATACATGTATAATTATACTATTCATTTTATGTAATATGTATCATCATGATTTAAACTTTAAAAGTTGGATTATGCTGCAATGATGTATTTATGATAGATAATATCAGTCTTGTGGTGCTTTATTTACTTGTAGACTGTTCATGTAGGAATCATGTTCCTGATTTAACACTAGTCGTGATTGAAATTATGTCCAAATGTTTTCGCAGTGAGGTTACGGTTGCATATTGGAATGCTCAATTAAATGTTTTGGTGTTCTTCGTTTTAGAATAAATGTTTTAATTAAAAATCTTGTTTTGTTTTATTGATGCTGTTTTGAAATTGATATTTCTAATAAATCATGAAAAGTTTATTGAAAATATTGATGAGATTTTTTGGTTTAATTTCTAAATGATAAAAAAGAGTTTTCCCCCCATTTATTTTAAAGATATTTTGTAACTGTTGATAAATTTATTACTGTTTACTTAAAAAAAATTCGTACTCCGAAGTAGAGACTTTGTTTTGAATTCTCTCCATGAATACCTGAAGGTTTTAAATTATACATCCAAGCTTATCCTACAGTGTAAATTGTACTTGGAAGAAAGTAATGATTAATCGTAAAAATTTACTTTAATATATTTGATTCAACATAAACCAAATCACGTTAGTAAATAAATTTAAGGTGAATATTTGATATTTAAAGTGACCGGCATTTTCCCGCCCTAACCCTTCCTGTGTAAGATTAAACCAAATATCTACTTTGGGGCACTAATTCAAACTATTAAGTATTGACTTTGGCTGGATATTGATTTTTTTCCATTCACGTAGATATATAAATACGATTTTTATTTGTTCTTTCCACCTGACGCACGAAATTAATATATGTAAAAGATATTGTCTATATTTAACATTTAACTATATCATATTTCATATTACACTGGTTATCGCTTGCGTCAGTGTTAAATGTCACCCGCTTTGATGAAGCTTTCATGATAACAACCAGTATTCTATTTAAATGACGAGCTTGAGAGTAAATGCAACGGCAAGATTTTTAAGTAAAAGACGAAAAAGAAGAAAAAAAACCATTTTATTGGTGTAGAACAATGCATTGGCAATACAGTGGTCATGTTTCAAAAGAGTAAATTGATATTAATGAAAATTTGTGCGACACGTGTCTTTTCGAGTTTCCATTTTAAATTGGCATGTAAACAAAGCTTACGTCATGATTTGCTTACATTTCTAATATTAAAGTGAAAATTTTAGCTGTAGACCCAAAATAAATGTGATAAGCGCTTAAAACTTTATTTATGCTTAAAATAAAATAGAAGAGAGAAAAATCAGGTCAAGAAAGAACACTGTTATCGGTATATTAAACCATTGTTTACAAAAACAGGGCACGAATCTTGTTTACAAAACAAAGATTTGTGAGCTCTGTATCGTGCTTATAACTGTGCTACTGACACCCAAATTTTGTTTGAACATTAGAAACGCGTTTCTAAGGCATTGTGAACAATAAAAAGGAAGAATAAAAATTTGACCAAGATCATGACCATGCCCTTTTAAGTAATTGATTGGACATTGTGTGTACCATAGGGCCAGTGCTATATATTTTAAGCAAAACGCACGTATCGAACAATATATTTTCAATGCATTTGTATATTTTGGTATCCAGACATTGTTTCCTAAACGCTTTTAAATATTTGTGTTTCAGATCACCCATTCCAATTGCAACCGTCGCGCCAATTTGTGTGTCACGTGTGTGGGAAAGGTTTCAAGTTAAGGCATCACCTTAAGGAACACGTGCGTATCCATTCCGGGGAAACACCTTACCAATGCAGCGCGTGTGGTAAAAAGTTCACTCACTCGGGAAACTACAGCAGACACATCTCCAACCCGAACTTCTGTCCTCGAAGACCCAAACTATGACGTCATATTACATGTTCTTATGTTAACATAATATTATGTATGAATGAGAGAACTTTGATACATGCAAGAGAGAGAGAGAGAGAGAGAGAGAGAGAGAGAGAGGAGAGAGAGAGAGAGAGAGAGAGAGAGAGAGAGAGAGAGAGTTTATGTAAAGTGAGTTATCAGCTTTTCCTCCCAATTAAAATATTGTTAAATTTGGCATATAATGCACAGAATATACACAATAAGATGCAAACATCACTGTCATTAAATTGTATTGCAAAATCAAAACACGTGTCACGGGAAATGAAAAGGTGGCGACAGGAAGCTGTAAGTTTCTCGTAATAGCGCGACAGGTTTTATAGATTTATTAAGTTACAATCTGCTAGATCGAGTAAATATGGCATTACTTTTAAATTGAAGATGTCATTTTCTCAAATTGTTCATTTTCTGGCGACAGAATGGTGATTGGGTTTTTTTTAACCTGGATCTTCTTGCTCTCAACCTGTCTGAAGCCGTGTATTAGATGAACTGTTTCTTAATCCGTTTCACACCAAGTCACCCAGTTAAATATAGTCCGTCAAGGACAGTTTCGCTTGCTGTCGTAAATTATTAACCGTGATTTGAACTAAATCTTGAATATAAAAGTTGTTCTGTGTTTATGCCGTGTTGTGTTTTTAACGCCAGTCAATCTGAGTATCAGGAAAACTTAAAATTATTGCAATTTTTTTTATGTTCCTGGTGGAGGAGGCTTACATAGGGATTGCCTGCCTCCCAATCCAATTATGTAATGAAATACGTTTAAATCAAATCAAATTATTGCAAAATTTTGTTTAAACACTTCGAAGATTTTACACGTATTGTTTACTTTTTACAAAGAGATCTGTATGAAAATAACTTGTACTGAAAAAAATGTACTTTAATAATAGACTCGTTTGTCGCTATTCATGTTTTTTTTCTAATTCCAAAGGTGAATTCTTTATAAGATTTAAGTGTGATCAAACTTAAAATATATGAAATATGATTTTTATAAATTGACTACCATAAGAAATACAAACAGATTTGCGAAATAATTTAATGTTCATTTGATAAAAGGAATAATTATGCAAGTTATTCTTTTTGTTACAATAGAAATACCAAAATAAACTTGTAAGTGTCAGAACTCATGCAGGCACTGAATATATGGTTTATATATATCTCTCTATTGTATACTTCCTATATGTACAGCTACACTGCATATTCTCCTGTTCACCTTCCTATAGATGTTAACATTATATCTTTGTATATGATCAAACAAGCTGCACAGCCTAAAGCTAATGAACTCGACAAAGTGAACTAAACGTACTAATTCAAATATTCTCGAGCAACCTTAGTTAAAGTTTATATAACAAATGTAGAGCAAATATGCACTAAGAAGTTACATATTAACCTTGAAATAAAGATGTTAAACGTTCCTTGTGGATATAAACTTTAAAATATATGACAGAGCTACTCTTGCTGTTAACATCAATACGAGCTGCTGACTTTTCCAAGAAGTGGAAAGTTTTTCTATAAATCGGTATAATTTTAGAAACGGTAATTTTAATTCGCCATACGAGACAGGTAACTTGAAAATTGTATAGCTCATACGATACGGAAAAAACATGGCAATCAGAGAACTTAAGATATGTTAAATATAAAGTCATTTGTTCGTATATTATTCCCCTACCGGTTTTCACCGGAGGGGACTATAGCTTTCCTCTGCGTCCGTCAGTCCGTCCGTCTGTCTGTCCCACTTCAGTTTTCCACATTTTTTTCTTTATGCGTTTGAGGAATAATATGAAATTTGCTGAACAGCTTCAAAATATCAAACTACAGATCAAGTTTACATTTTTGTAGCGTCTCGTTAACATATTTTCGAGAAAATTATTTTTTTATAATCCAATTTTTTAATGTTCAGGTTCGTTATCGGGTTTGGTATGTAGTGAATAAACGAGGAAAGTATGTAGTCAGTAATAATATCGTGCCTTACTTGTACCATTCCTTTTATTGTTTCTAACCAACAAATATTAAGTTCTGTAAAATATTACAATCAGGTTCGTTATCGGGTTGGTCTGTTGATTTGGGGTACAGAAGACGGTAAGAAATGATATTTTGCATAACAGTGCATTGTTTTCACAAATTTCTACAAACCGGTAACGGGACGCGTATTGCTTATGCAATACTCTCAGAATGTTTGTTCTAAAAGAGAGTTAGTTATATTTTTAAAGCGAAAGAATTCTTAGTTACACATCCAAACACTTTAAGGCCACCGATCTGTTTAGAATAAAACTTTTGATACGTAGGTACAATCTAATTTTTTCGTTGATTTATTGTTTATGCTATATTTTCGTTACACTACATTGGGGAGTTAATGAAATTGTCATGTGATCTCATTGTAATGGTGATGACGTGTATCTAATGTGTTATATCGGATAACGCAGTTTAAGGTTCGACTTTTAACTATTTCAAATTGTTTCCTAATTCCTGTCACGTTTACGTTCACGAGGAATAACAAATAACACACCCAGTAACTGATGGACAACACTTAATGTACCACAAGAGATCTTGTTGGGACAATCTCCATCTCAGATACTACGTTCAACAACATTTCTCATTACGGTTTAAGAAACAGTTTTAATATAACTTGTTGCTAAAATCTTATATCCGATTTATTATAATCAAGCTTAATGGGCAAAATGTCAACAGCAAAAACTCAAAGGCACTCAAATGAAAAAAAAAAATTCTTTGATAAAAGAATTTATTGCAGAATATCGGCATCTTAGTTATTGCAGCTCATCATTAAATAAATTGGACTATTGGTATTCAGAAATTACGACATTTTTGTGATTCTGTAGACAGGTTTGTAGAAATGTCGCGTCCTCGGTGTATTACGTCTAACTCCGCATTAAATAGTTAATGACACAATCAGCAATCTTTATGCAAAATCTAAAGTCAAGAAACGTGTGCTATATGATTTGTCATTACTGACACTGTTGATGGAAGCTGACGTCATTAATGCGTTTTGTAAAACGCCCCCATGCGCATGTCTGTTCTATTTGGTCTTTGTCTGATTCTGGACCGTTGAGCATGTCATCAAAGCGAGAGACTGCCTTTGATGTTAGTTTTAGAGTAAAACAAGTTTAATTCTTTTATCGGAAATATTACCCACCAGTCTGGCGAAGACAATGGGTTGGTAGTCGTCTATGTTAGGTAAAACAGGTGAATTGCATGTTGGTTCATCAGACACTGATATTGGAGTTGTTTGTCGAAAACCTTGTTTTTTATCTATGTTTTACATCAGTCGAGTTGGTACAAAGCCCAGAAACTGGTGAATGAGGATCGTATAAAGTCTTATTATCTCATTTCTTGACATGAGTGATTTTGACAATAATTTAAGTTAGCATATACATGTATACACGTGGTTTGTGACGTTAACGTTGTCTGAAATCGTCTAGTCGTTCGATGTCTATCTACATTAACTTGCTGAGTAAGGGTGTGCCTAGGCTTTGACAATCATCAATATTTGATTACATGCATTTGCATACATTTAATTTTAATTACAACTTGAACGGATGTTTTACAGTAGATAAAGGTTTGATTATTTACAGATACAAAAAAAAACAACCTAATAATGTAATGGTGCTTATTTCCTTGCGTTCAAAGTGTTTAGAAGATGAAAGAAAAAATAAGAAGATTTATGAGGAAAAGTGAACAATTTTTCAATTGTTTTTGTTATTTTTTAAAGATGATAGTGAAAGACAAAAATGAAGTTAATATGGTATGATGTGCTCTTCTACCGATCATTTACCAAAATTAAACCAGACTATGGTGAAAGGTATACGTATCCTGCTTGATATCCAAGATACAAAAATTTCAACATTGGCCGGTGAAATTGGATAAATTTTTTATATTAAAGTGTGTTAGCAACGTAATTATGTAATGCCTTTCTTTTAGAACAGATCGTATTAGAAGGTTTAACAATAACCCATGTACATGAAACGATGCGATTCCTAGGTACACGGAAATATTCACGGATAGCTGACCTAACTAGTAATCTTTCGTAATGGAATTATTAATTCATCGCAAAATGGTTCGTAATGCTTCAAAGCTGATTAAATGCTTTTCGTTACCCTGGAGACGGGTTCTACCCCGAACACGGATCTCCCATAACCATAAAGCTAGTGTTTGACTCAGCATCACCCGCTAATCACCATAACCGTTATTGCATCTTCGTCAAAATCATAAAACGGATGTCCAATTTTTGTACTTTAAGACAGAATGAGGCGGTCGCTTTGGAGCGACACATTATGGATCTCAATTTCAGACTTCACTGCCTCGCCTCCGGATAAAATATTAAACTTGTGCTTCTACTATTGTCCGCTTTGCTTTTGAAGTCATTTTTGCGTTTTTAACAATACGCGGTTGGCATATAAATGTCACAAGGCCAGTGGTTCGTGCTTGATGTTTGTAATCAAAATTTTAGTGCTTATAGAATAGAATGGGATTCCCATGACACCATTTATATAACACACCTTCCAATCCTAATGTTGATTGTTTAATTGTAATGAATTTACATTAAAAGAGACGGAATTTCGGTTAATTGTATGTTGAATTATAAAACAGCATATTGTTTTGAATTTTTTATTCATTGATTTTAATAAATTTATCAGGTGGGTTCGGCAAATGGTTGTGAGAATGAAATACGGCGCATGTATGAAAACACTGTCCCGTTCTCTAATGCATTATCTTTTAAATATTGATTGGTTGCAGGTTTCTTTTTATTTTGTTTAAAAATCTTTGATAGGTTTGGAGTTTACCTGCCTTTTTTCTTGACTATATTTAACAATAATTAATTTGCTGTACATCACACGATTCTGTGCGTTTTTATTAATCATCATGCATGGTAAATGCAAAAAAATATTTTAGCGTTAACTATTCAAGAAAGGTGCATATGTATATTCTTTAGATATTGTTTCAAAAATCGTACATGATGACGCCATGTTGGAACGTGTGTCATTCCTAAAATATGTTTATAAATAAAAGATAAAATCAAATCGATCTCATCAATTAATCTACCATTTGCACTTAATTTCCAGGTAGTGTGCACGCAATAAATCTCATATCAAAAGCTGTAAAGCGGAGAAATGGTGCAATATGCACTATAATCTTATTTGTCAACGCAGCATATACTAAACGTTCAAAGAACCTGGAGTAAAGTCACAAAGAAGCGAAATAAGGGATTTCCACATGACATTGACTCAACCTTCATATTTAAAGGCAGAAATATCAGCTTTACAGAAATATACATCACAGGCCTGAAATATCTTGGTCCATTCCCTAGCATGCACCCGTCATATTTCCTCTTTGCAAATATCTAAATGTCACAATCGTCAAAACCTCGGTCCTCGGGCTAAGATCAGTTGCTCCAACATGCCTTAGTACATGTACAATTATTGCATCGTTAATCATTTTATCATTTAGGCACCATAAAAACTCAATTAAATTGAACTATTCAGTAATTAATGCTTTTATTTTTTTTTTAAATCAAACCTTTTCGGTTATTGAAACTTTTACAACAATGTTATTTAATCTGTAAATACATGTGTTGTTCCGTAATCTGTAAATCAATTTTGTGTCCATTTTTCTTTTCCTGTACCGGCTCTTTTATAGAGAAGAAAAAAAACTTTAAGCAATTATACTACATAAATTTGTTAGAAACAAGGTGAAATATTTGGGTTACAAGACACAGATCATTAAAACAATGTCTGGTTATCTGATGATTGGCGATTTTTCATGTTTACCTTTCAAAGGAGTGTGTGGGATCGGACAATATTTCAACACAACAGAAAAAAATGTAGGAAAAAGGACATTGCTCATCTGAAAAACCGGATGTATCCTCGGTTACACAACAGTTTAACAGTACGGGACAACCCTATAAAAACTAGGATCACATTGGTATTTTTAAAAATACTTGGGCATCCTATTTGAAATTATTGTTTTTATTTATGCAGAATATCTGTCGTTAAATACAGATTGTTTTTCACCCATTCAGGTCAAAACGGATATAAATTTACTGTAAAAATCTGTAATTCATTTGTTTATTTTAAAGATATATAAATTTGTTTGTCCAATATATTTTTTATATGTATCTTTACTCTAACTCCTGAGATAATTATCAATGAAAATAATTGTAGTGTTTTTTTATTTTGGTATCCTCTTATATCATGAATTTACATGGTATTGAGAGGTTGAATGAACTAGAATAGGTATTTGTATTTGAAATGTTTATTATCTTCATATTCAATGTAAGAAACAGAAAGAAGTTCAAGATAAAACAGGATAAGGAAATGATATGAAGGTTATGTACATCAGTTTTAACGATAAACTTTCGTATGTAATTTAAAATGCTTCGTTGATTTACACAGACATTGAATGCATTGTTTCATTCCTTCACTGTGAGTCAGGATTAATTTTCTTGAACCACGTTCTTTGAATTGTTTAATATTCTTTATAAATTACAAGCAATATCTATTCCTATGTAACATTTATATGAACAACCTTAAGTTAGGACTCCCTGAAAATAAATTCTCCCATTAAAGTCCCTGTCACACTGTCATGATTTATATTATGATTGCCTACGAATTACTAAAAGTTAAAAATCGACATTATTCGTCAGGTCAGTTTTGCGATAATTCTACAGACGGTGATTTTTTTAAATCTAGTACGACTCGACTACGATGTCTGCTCGACAATGTACGATGTTTGTGCGATAACAGGACGAGTTGTGGCGATTCATGTACGAATTAAGTATCGAACGCTTTGAGATCTTCCCACGAGCAGGTACGATGGAAGACGATTTTTATTCGATACTCTTACGAATGAGTACGAAATTGTACGATTGATACACGATATTACCACGAATAAATACGAGTTTTTACGATTATATACCTGGAGTGTTAACTTATAAGGTGATTATTAAACAAATTAATGATTGCATTTTTGCATAAAATACTTACCTGAAAATATGTTTTAATTTCAAACATTAGATGAATAATGCAATCAGAGTAATATTCATATAGCTGATAAAAGATGTATCAAAACACGTACAGGTAGAAGTAAATTTGTGAGTTGAGATTACCAACAAAATACATATTGTGACAATGTTTGCAATTGTGAGTAAATTGTTTTTATAATTTGCTGACGGGCATTTATCACTGTATTTATAAACGAACAAGAAGGTCGTGATATTGTTTTCGTTTATGAATTGTTTAAATAATCATGAAAGTGGCAGCAGTAATGTTTGATTTATTTCCTGAATAAGATTATCAATGGAGAACAAAATTCATTTTTTAGAATGAAGAAATTACAAGCATATGTAAAATTTCGAAAGAAAAGATTCTGTAATAAACGTCCATAATTGCTAAACGATGTACTTAGTGATTAAAAAAAGAATACTATTGCTAAACATTAACTAGTCTCGTATTTTCGTACTAACTCTAATTTACTCCAAAGGTTCTCGTACTGCACTCGGCCCTAATCGCCTGTTTTCGTATTGTATTCGCATCAAATCGAACTACATTCCCACTCACTCGGACGACACTCGGAGAAGAATCAAGAAACAATCGCATGAACTCGTAGAATACTCGGAGTAGATCGTAGGATATTCGTAGCATCGTAATTACTACGAATTTACGAGAGATTCCAACGAATGTAGAAGATTTAATGCGACTATGTGTACGAGTGCAGTGCGAGTGTCGTGCAAAAGTCTACGAATATTTAAAAATTGTACTGTTTGTTTTGAACATGCTCAAAACAATCGTCGCGTTAGGCGAT
Source organism: Magallana gigas (assembly GCF_963853765.1). Taxonomy (NCBI): domain Eukaryota; kingdom Metazoa; phylum Mollusca; class Bivalvia; order Ostreida; family Ostreidae; genus Magallana; species Magallana gigas. The sequence continues at coordinate 54,762,005 of NC_088857.1, read as the reverse complement.
TTGCTGAGATGAAGGAAAAGAGCGTACGACTATCTCTACGATGAACCCCGAATAAGTGCGATTATTGAATTCGTACACTATCGTAGCTCAAAATCGTAACAGTGTGACATGGGCTTTAAAGAGGGCCTGGTCCTTCATATGAACAAACCTGAATTCCTTTTACCTATGATGATTGGTGATAAATGTTGTTGAAATTGGTCCAATGGTTCTGGAAGAGAAGTCAAAATTAAGAAAAGTTTACAACGGCTACAGACAACGAAGATAGTACATTTAGAAATACCCCCATTCCCCATATCTGGAAATTGACTATTTGTGGCAATGGTCGGGAAATAAATCAAATCTTAATTAATAAAATTATCTTTAATTTATATATCGTTTTTAATTACATGTACTAGATATACTGGGGCTCGTAACATAAAGGGTACTTAAGTCTAAGACAGTGCTTAAGTAGGACTTACGTACATTCTTAGACTTAAGTCCGTAACCAGAAGAGTGCTTTGCTAGGACAATTTACCCAAAACTTAGGCGGCCGGTAGAGGTGACTAAAGTATGTCTTAAGTATTGTTTTCACACATTTCGAAATTTTATTGTTAATTATTTTAATTCAGCATTTGCTTATAGAGTATTAGTCACATATTTACACAGAATCAATATCTTAATATTCAAAAATATAAAAGTTATAAATATTAACAGTGGTTAGTGTAACATTTTCCATAAAGTATCCAAGTGGGCTGGGGCTCGTAACATGGAGCATGCCAAGATTTTGACTTAAGTAGGGTCATAAGTAGGACTTAGGCGGAATCTTAGGATCTACATAAGTCCTGTTTAAGTGTGTCTTATACTGTAACATAAAGCAAACTTAGCAATGTCTTAGCTAAGTCATGTTTATGTTAAAAAGTAAAAACCTGTTTTCCATTTCTTTTGTCTAATTTGAATGTCTTGGTAATAAAATCATATTTTTATAGATACAGGTGCATGACATTTTTAATATTAGATGGGGTAGATGTAAATGTACAGACACAACATTCAAGGTAGCATGAGTATTCATACATGTGTATCTAATTTTTTTAAAAGGCTCAAAGCCATGGATCTCGGTCAAAATATTCAGTCTATTGTTGTTCCTTCTTTGTTTTGACGAATATTCACTCTTTAAGTCGTTCTCGAAGAGTGCCTGTGGCATAATATCGCGATGCCGTTAGAACTTTATAAAATTATTTAGTGGATTTCTTTTTATCTTTTGTTCTACATCTTACCCCACCAATAAGGCAATTTACAAACTCTGAGTATAATTTCTTCATTAAGTCGATATATTGAAATGAGGCAATCGTCTTCTTTAAAATCACATTACCGGTATATAGAAAATGTTACAGATCACTTAAACCACTGTTAATATTTATATCAATTAAATCAAAATTTTAATATTGGTGAATATTAAGATATGGATTGTGTGTAAATATCGCAATGTGATTAATACTCTGTAATCAAATGCTGATTTGAAATAATCAACAATAAAACTTCTAAATATGTGAAAACAATATTAAAAGACTTACTAAAGTCACTTCTACCGGCCGCTGAGTTTTAGGTAAATTGTCCAAGCTAAGCATTCTTCTAGTTACGGACTTAAGTCTTCGAATGTACATAAATCCTGCTTAAGCACTGTCCTAGACTTAATTACCCTTTATGTGACGAGCCCCTGATGAATAGGCTGTATGTACATGTATATGTAAACTCGTTAAACTTGAGAAATTAAAAAAGGGACGTTTGAAGACCAAACAAAACCCTCGATGATTTTAAAGACATTTTTCATTTTAATATGTCGACTTAATGAAGAAATTATACTTTTACTCGGACTATACTCGGACATTAATGAGTGAGGACTACGTCTAGGGGGTCTCTGGAGAGTGGGTACCCAACCAAACCTCACGCGCTGCTTTCTACAAATTAGTTTGTTGTTGTGATATTAGTGTGTTTTTAATTAATCCCCATCAACGATAATTATCATTAAATAATTGTAATGAAATGACTTCGCGAACATTTACAAAAATATCTTATCGACTGTTTAGTTGTGACATGATTAGATCGATAAGGTATGTGAATTTTGTAAAGCATAATGTGCACTGAAAATAATTATTCTGCGCAGTCATACTATTTTCACAAAAAATATTAAAAGTAATCAAATAATTTGTATTTACCTGAGGGTAAACTCGTTTGATAAAATCTATTGATAATAAATTTCAAACAAAAACAAATCTTTTTTGTCGCAAACAGAAGCCATTAAATCTTACTTACAGGAGTGCAGACCCTCCCAGTCTTTTCTCTTGGGATCCATATGCCCACCCCTCTAAACCGCACGCGCACTTTCCTTAGTAATATTTTGTAAGATAGCTCTACCCCTCTCTTGGCAATCTTCGTCATGCATGCTGCTAAGCATCCTCTGACGATTTCGATCATACATTCTCCATTTCTGTTTCCAGATACAGATTCACTAATGAGATTTTAATCAAGCTACCTTGGTTTTATGGTGACTTATCAAAGGATTCTTTTTTATCTCTTAATTGGTTGTGCAAGATAAACACACGTATATTCTTTTGTAATATCCGCTGATCTTAAGTTACATGAATGGTTTTAGAGCTGGAAACTTTTACTTGTTCGATTTCCATCATCTTTTCGTACTTCTCAGTGCCGATGTCACTTTTTGTTTGTTTTGTATCATTTAGATTCATTTGATATTGATACAATTAAACCTTGATTATAATACCTTGATGAATTGCTTAAATTTTATTTTGTAATACATTTAACATAAACTGGTGTTCTTTTAACTACTTTTTAAAGCAATATGAGCTGCAATTTTTATGTTGAATTTTTTTAAAAGAAAAGTCATTAAGAAGTTTAATTTGGAGCAAAATTTAATAATTGTCGTCCTGTACAAAAATTGATCTGCTATATATTCCTTATAAGTGAAATCTTTTTCCTAACAAAAATTAATGATTTTTACAAATCTTATTTATTATAAAAGTTTAAGTTACAGGCAGACGTATCATTATAGCAGGTTTTTGCAGCTTATATTGCTTTAAATACAATGACTGTCTTGTGGGGGGGGGGGGGGGGGGTTGTTGTTAATTTTTTAGATCTGGCGATTCCTGTGGTATCGTTTTAAAAAGAAAAATTAGTTTTTAATGATGTGAACAGGGATGACTTTGATATGAAAATTGATTACCTTAATGACACCTAAGCCCTACTCACGGGATAACACTAACTTACGCCCGACCCGTGGCGTCAATCCTCTAGTCTAGGTTTGCATCCATGTCTTTAAAAATCTTTCTCATGTGAATATGTACGGTTTGGCGTTTAATGCGAGTTGGTGAAGTCCGCTCTATCTGTAGGAAAGAGCATATAATCAGAAAATATTTTTTATTATGTGGGGCCAATTTTGGTGTTAAGGCCTTTAGCTCTGTTTAGGATGCTCAAATCATATAACGTCCAATTCCAGACTGTGTCACGTGTCCGCTCATTACCGTCTTCCTTGGAAGACGGTATAAAGAGTTGAAATAATTTACAGTCTCCGGGTTGTGCACTTCCTTTCCTCTGTGATTGGTTGAAAATACATGATGTGAAAATTTACATTTATTTCATTGGTTGAAATACTGTTCGGCGCAAGGGAGATAATTTTCTGATGATCTTTTTCATGTACGACTTAACAAATTTCGTAGATTTCAAATCTTAAAAAGTGAGAAAACGAAAAAGCAATACAAATTGCTATGAATGATATTCAGCCTTTGGTTTTCAGGTCCAACTAGTTGAAAGTAACATTCTATAATATCTGTTGAAAATATTTGTTTTTCTTTTAGCATTGTTTATTCAAATATTTAAAGAAATAAAAAAAATTGATGCGGTATGCCTAATATCGGTAAAGTTATTTGCATCTTAGATAGATAATGCAGTGGTATAACTTTGATTTTGTAAAAATAATACGAGTCTACGACCCTACCTAAGATCTCTTTTACCCTATAGTCGATCTCAACTTACAAGCTCGGGTACGCAGTTCTCAATTTTAGACACGCAGGCTTAAACGACACATGACATAAAATGTTCCACTCGCCATGCTATGTAGAGGAAGGTGACATTTATATAAAAAGAATTTAACTGTCTTTGATAACTAATTGCTGTTTAGGGTTTGCTCTAAAGAGGGTAAGCTTTTTAAAAAAGCTTAACTTGTATTAACTGAGTTTTGAATACCACTCACAAAGACAGTTCCTGTTCTTGAATGTTCCGATATACGTTGGACAGAAAAGGATAATTATAGAAATAATTTCGCTTTTCATCAAAACCGAATTTTGTGCTAGACTTTTATTTGTTGATTTGTGCCCGTTTTTTCCCATAGTGACATTTTCACTTTTATTTACTTATAATAGTTCAGAACTTCATAGCTTAAAATGGGGGAAAATGTCTTACTCTGCTGAAGATTTAATTATGTAAGGGGAAAACTCTTAAACGTCGGCAGTTTTTAGGTAAACCAATTTTCTCCGAAAAATATTTTTGTTGCATTTATAGTGTGTTCAGCTATAGATAGTTTCTTTAACTTTACATCTGAGACCATAGCGGAATAAAATGAAATGTGGCCATCAATTATTTATTAGAAAATTTTTGAGACAAAGAGTTGTTAATTAGATGTGCACACCCACACTCAACAGTAAGTAACAAATACGATGCCATATAAATATATTGAGTTTAAAGACATATTTTTAAAAGCCTCAAGAGAAACATTCATTATTTATAAATACAAATATCTATTAACAATTACTAAAATAGGAAAATTGCTGTGAACTATTGTAGAGGTAGACGCAGAAAGTTCTTCTGAGAGTCTTTATGGAGACAAGGAGGATTGTTTTACTTTGAAAGATAGCATTTCATACTTAGGATAGAAATTTTATATTTAATTTTACATTTAAGCTGGTTTTAAACTCATGACTTAAAGATCAGTAGCTCTTACAGTGACACGGTGATAACAAAAATGCTTCACTTTTTGATTTTGACAACGAAAATAAGAAGAAACATTTTTAAAAAGTATACGGTAGGTTTCACGCATTATAAACCATCACCTATCAGTTTACAAGTCTCTAAAACTCATCCGGAATTACATATGTTAACAAACCAAGTTGTTCTGGACATTAATTTGAGTGTCACGTGATTGCGATTGCTGTCTAAAAATAGTTAGAGTGGGATTGACACACTGAGAAAAGAATTTAAATTTGAAGATCTTAGAGTCTGTTTTAGGAAATATGCATTCATAGAGAGTACATTTTAATAAATATATAGTTCTTGAAGACATCAGGTTTCACTAAGAGGCCGCAGGCGCATGATATACATATGTCACGCTGCAGTATTTACATTCCCCTGCGCTTGCGTTGCTATGTTAATTCAAACCGGAAGGGAAACTCAATATTTATGGCCCAGCGCTTAATTCTATTTTTCTCTATACTTTTTAAACACCGTATATTTTCAAAGGTTCATCTCTTCATATGATAATAAAATTCGACACGTGGTAAATCAGGGGTTTGTGCATCACTGTGTCTTTTTAGAGGGCTGATGGTCGTAGCCATTTTTAGACTCTATTAATCTCAATTAGATGGAGAGCTCTATGTGAATTAAAAGGGTAAAGTTTTAATCTAAAATATTCAGACTTTTCATTTATTGATAAATATATATAATTGGCCAAAACTATATCAGAATTTAAAGCCTATCTGATTGGTAATTTGTTGACAATCCAGCCCCCTTAAACTTATAAAGCAACTCTGCTAGACTTTAACGCTGTGAAAGAAAACGGTACAAGATAATTCTATTTTATTCTTTATTTCACAAGAAAAGTACGCCATAATATGTCCCACGCCTCCTTATAAGTAAACTTTGATCCGCATTGCTGGTCATTGAACACGAATGTCAAAATGTCAATTCAATAGCTGGTTTTGGTCAAATAAATGCAAATAAGTATTGATATCTAGTAACAACGCCCCACTGATGCCATGATAGGGAAGACTTGTGATCACCTTTTATTAGATGAGGTTGTAAGCTGACCAGTTTCTGATGATTGGTAAACTGTAAAATCGAATCACAATCTTTCTGTTGAAGGTATTGACATTGTTGTTCTACAAGAAGATATGGGGAAATAAAAGAGATGTATCCTTCGTCTTGTTTTTGTGTGAAACCTGTTCTCTCTACATGTACCAATTGAGTTGATGTGGGTTTATCTTTTATTTTTAACTTTATATCTGCTATGGTCGGAATATAAATAAAATTTGTTTAAAAAGTCACATTTCTTCTCCTGATCTTTGATCGTTTTAAAAACAAAGACAACAAAGCAATTTATTGTAGTAATGAGCTACTAGTATTTCACAATGGACCGTCAATGTTAATTAAACATCGAGAGATCAGAAGAATGCCCTTTTCCCTTGTTTTAAAAATAATTAGAAGTGCAAATACTTCCTTTCATTTATAAATCGTACTTACACATGAAGATATATTTCAATGAAATCTTGTAATTTACAGTCAAGAATACTTCTGCTTTTATGTGAATGGTCAATGTCTTATCCCTAAGCGCTGGGTTTTAAGTGTTGGGAGAAAATATTGTTTCTGAATATTTTCATACAAAATATATTGTTTTTAATTTAATTTAAGTTTAGTTAAAACGCAAAGAATGAACACTTCTCATTTGCAAAAAAACTTGTACAAAAAACCCTGTTCGTGCATGGTGAAATTGTGTCCGATTCATTGTAAAATTAATAAAACTTTTCAAGTATCTAATGCTTAGTTTTAATCTAAGATTGTTTTGAAACGCACGTCTTTTCTTTTTCTTTAAAATTGTGCCATTGTATAAAATATTAAGTAACCAAATATTAATGATGGCATATCTGACTCCTTTCCTTTTTCTGATGTTTGGTATAAGGGAAATCGAAGAAAAATTTCCCCATACTAGGTAGATACTGCTGTTCTGCTGGAAAATATGGGGAAATATAAAAATATCTATATCCTTACTCTCGTTTGCACGTCAGTTCATAAAACGTTGTCTTTGTCAGTTTAATAGGCTTACCGGTGAAAGAATAACCATACGTTATTAAAAAATATATTTTTACTTTTGCGTCTATAAATTATTTTAATCATGTTTGCAACCCTCTGAAAATGAGTTCTATTTTTATGTCAGTTGAATATTTGCTTTTTCATCGGTAATTCAAGGGGAAAACTCGTGTCATAAATCAACCCTTGGCATATCGATATACAAAACCATTAAATCAAGGTAGTGACATTGTTTCAATGTTTTGTTTTTTCTTCAATAAAATATTTGTCCTTGGAAAGTTTTTTTTTTCTTAAGTGGTTTTGTAACCTTTTTCCCCACTTAAGATAAATTTTTCCATGTTTATGCCTTACACATGTAAATTCCGGAAGTATTGGACAGAGGTCAGATTAAGTGCTTAATTCCAGGATGTGTTTGTGGTGAGTTCAGATTTAGTGTTCTCGGTGACCGTGTTAAGATTAGGATTAACTAGTCATGATTCAAGGTTATTCCGTTGTTTCTATTGTTGTTATCACCATTGTGAGGGCATCCGCACTCGTTTGATACACAAGGTAGCTCACAATTAAGACACAATACAGTACTTAATGAAGCCTAATTACGTACCATAATTTGACCTGTTTTGGGAAGTTTTTATTCAAATACAATCGCACAAACGAAATCAGCTGTTACTGACGACGTTCGATTGTGGTTCTCGGTACAAAAGAGGGTTAATCGGGGTCCAGTTGTCTTTATTCATCAAGTTTTCCGTTTCAATCATATGGTCGTAGTTAACTACCACACCTTGACAACATTTAGGGAGAGGGAAGTGGAGTTGTGTATCTCACTTAAGATAAATATCGAATGTGTTCGGAAATACAAAATCCTTCGCGTCACTGCCCCATAAAATAAAGTGAATTGGTTGTTTCACCAATTGGCGTGTGTTCGAGATGACTTTCGCGATAACGTTTGGAGTTTAATGGATGTGTATGCAGATGGCAAACCCTTCCGATGCCTGCCATTAATTAACCTGATGATGTGTTTATGCTCACGGATAAGACCCCTATTGTGTCCCAAAAGGAAGTCTCGATCAACAATTTAACATCCATAGTTACTTAATTCCATGAATGATCACCTGATAAAAGACAATTTATCATGTAATATCAAATCCTTCACATTTTACACGTCTGTATGTAGATGCACATTTTTTTTACTATTAAACAGGTGAATATCAGAGTTCTTGGTCACCTTAATATCACTATTGTTTAATTTCCTTTGGCCTATTGTGAGTATAATTGGCTGTCTGAAATGACCAGTTACACTTGACCTTCTGTCAGTATTATGTCAAAGTTCCTGGTAATCCTTCAATAGATTAATTGGCCATTGAGCTTACCGTTCAGCTCTACCATAAAATCAGTGACAGTTCTCTTTAGAAATTCACACCCCTTTCTACTTTTGGAGCAAAAACAATCAGCAGCGATGTGTGCAAGAATAAACATTCATTAGAGCTTTTATTTATCTGTTAATCAGGGACAATTCCTCACCATTAGACAGAGATGGAGAGAATGAATCAGATAGGCTACACACTGTGTGATTGTAGTCTACAATTGAAATTAATTACATGTCATCAAGCAGTAGCTCTAACTGTGTAAACAGAGGCGTTAGCTTTGTCGGTAGTATAGAATTTGCAGTCAAATACCAGACAGAAACTTTTATTGCGGTTTTAATATCAAGAACATAGAACGATCAAAGAACCCATACTTTGTATGTTTTATGCTAAACCTGTAGAGATTTGCATGAGCAACAAAAATCTCTCCCACACTTATGAACCATTCATAAGTATTTTGAGCATTGTATAAAAGTACAAAGTAACAGTTTTGATACATTTGACCACCACCACAACCTCCACACACTCAAATCATTTAATTTGACATTTCTTCCAAGTTTTACATGCGGAAAAGTTGAATAAGATTAACCCTGATTAAGAGGATCAGTGTAATCCTGGCTCTGTCACGGTGTATACCACAAGTGGGTGTAATGTCTTCCCTCTCGCCAATCTTACTGCATGATGGCCGACCGCTGGGTTTTTCATATCCCTAAAAGGGAATCGTTAGTACTATGTCTGCTTCGCAGTCACTTTTTCACACTGAATATAATGGTGCCACACTGTAGGCGAATTCTTAATTTATGTCTATTTCAAGGTCTGACGGTAAAAAATATTACACAATCGATTATGCAATGTGAATATCTCCCTATCTCTACTGTTTTAGAAAGTAATACAAAGACGCACGACGATTTTTCAATCATCAAAGTACTTTTCAAATTAGCATGTTTTTTTTTTCCTTTTTTTAAATTTATTTATTTTTGTACTTTGCTTTACTAATTCTTGTAATGCATGATTTTTGGAGAAAAACAATTGATATTTTTTTCTGTTGCAATAAGATCTGGAACGTCTTTTGCACATTTTTATCGATCCATATCTCAGGTCTCAAACCAAATTCTTTGGCATTTTTTCCCGTACATCTATATATGGGCCATAGCAAGTAGAATGAAACAAACCGCGAAAACGTTTTTATTTTCCGACTAGAGAGGGGAGGAGAGACGGCTTCCGGTCTTGTGAGTTAAAGTGCAGGATCCAAAGCGACTTATCGCGCGCCAAAAACCACATATGTTTTCCCTAGTCACGATTTTGGTTCAAGATCAAATATATAATGTAACTATACTGCTGTATGTTTCAATGGTTTAGGAAGTTTTATGAGGTTTTTCATACAAATATAAAACAGTGATACTTAAGAAAATAGTTTCAATAGTATGTTTATGTATACATATTTTATAGTACCACGTACAGGCTTTTCTTTTGACGTTGATAGAAGCTAACATTATCTACGCCCTAGCTGAAAGAAAACGTGAGTTGTTAAAATAAAAAAAAAATTAAATATGTGTTTTCATGTCGTTTTGGCCTAACATGGGGTATTCCTACAGAAATGACAATATGGTAAGCATTGAAACGTTATACCTGGATATAATGATTGGGTCATACACACGTAAGCATTGAAACGAAATACCTGGATATAACCTGGATATGATTGGGTCATACACAAGTAATACCTGGATATAACCTGGATATGATTGGGTCATACACACGTAAGACAAACAAGTCGGTTCTATTGGTCATCCTTTCTGATATCCGTGTCTAAAAAGTTTGCAAAATATACTTGAAGTTGTAATGTCCGCAATTCTGAGTACATATGTATCACATAAAATGCCTTATTTGGTCATGCACTGTAGGAACCAGGATAGCTAGTTTAATTTTCAGATCTGGTTTTGTGAACCCTAAACCTAATTGATGTTAGTCAGTTAATATGTAAGCTAGACATTTATTAGGATTCTTTTATGAATTTTGCTTATTTCGAAAATTTTGTTCAGAATTACCATGATTGAAAATCTAAAAACAAGATCAGAAGACCTCAAATGGAAAACTAAAACTAAAAACCACAAAGCTATCTTATCTAACTGGTTGTTGAAATTCTTGTTGTATTCAATATAATGGCAAGTTTCGTCCAAATGATTATTTTCCAATTTTCTTATAAAATTGATAAAAAGTTAACAGTCGATTAGTAAAAATTAAAAAGATCTAATCTGTTTAACCAAGGATAATTTTAAGTGTGGTTCTTTAAATCATCATTAGTTAAACAACTCAAATCTTTTTTACCCATACTTTTTTAACTGCCCACGTATGATTAACAAATCGAAGTGTTCACTGCCATAGAATAAAGGCTAATAAACCAATCTTTGAAAAAGAAATATTTCCCTACTAATTGTTTACCCTTATTTTTACAGTGTGGTAAAAGGTTACCGTATATTAATGGAATATATAAACTCTATTTTTATTCATGAAATATAAATTAACATAGTTTAAGTAACACTTTAACTGACCGACCGCCCGTCTGACTGCTCTGTTATGGAACTTTTTATATTTGATAGGTACATGTATTAGGATTTCTAATCACTTTAGTTTAATACTGAAAATATACATACCCGGTATATGCAATCGGAGTGTTCTCCCTTGTTTTATTTGAATATTTTTGATTTTTTTTCTTACATCGTATTCTTTTCTTGGCATATTATCAAGTTTTTCCCTTTTTGAACTTAAAAAAATGTAAGATCAAAATATATGAAAGTACATATAGTACGCTCTTGAACAATATCTGCAATTTAACGTCAGTTTGTGAAAATGTACTAACCATAAAAAGATGACGTACACGGGTGATTATAATTGTTCTGTGAAACGTACAGGTGTAGACTGTATATAAATCCTGCCTAATGGTTAGGACTTCTTTGGCGGGAACCATTATAAATGTTGCACTTCTTCGGTCGAAAAAAAATAGCCATGATTTATTATTTTGGTAGAGATGTTAGTGAACATTCGTTCTTCTTTTTTTCCCACCAGTTTAGATCTTTTGACACAGCTTTCATATACATCGTCTCTTCACACATGCTATACAATCTGCTTTGTGAGGGAGGTTGTTTGTTTGTGATGTTGATTTCGTCGTTGTTGTTGTTTTTGTTACTTCGTTTGTTATTGCAAATTTTATTGATGATGAAATATTAGAAATTACGTGTATTCCGTTGCTTTTGTATATTAGATTATTATATTGTGGATTACGTCGTCGGTGTTTTAATTTATGTAGTTAATTTACATTTTTCAGTGTCTTTGTCTATGATCTATTATAACACTACAAATCGATTTTGAAATGTATAGGCCAGTACATTTCATTCACGACTATTTGAATATATAATCGTACAATTGCTGAAAAAGTATAAATAATATGAAATCATTCTTTGAGTATTATGATGTGATCAAATACGGTCGGGAATGATGAAATTTATCATAGGGCCCTTTGGATCTGATCACCCCGACCGTATTTGATCACCTCATAATATTTTATTCCTTAAGATGGAATAACACATCATCACAAAATGGCTAACCGCTGATCTAAACGACATTTCGTTTTATTAAAAAAAATTTATGGACTGAAGCATATAACTTACTCCATAGCCGAGTGGATAAAGGGTCGAACTTGTGATCCGTACATCCCGAGTTCGAATCCCACAGGAGCTTTTGTTGTTACTTACTGCATTATTTTAATCATTTTAGATATTCATTTTTTATACCCAAACTGCAAGTTTTTCGCTTATTTGACTTTTGTACAGTTTATTTATCATTATATCGTTCATTATCAAAAAAATTCCTGTTAATTTGAGTGACTTTTTCAAGGTGTGTTATTCCACATTAAGTAATTGTTGACTTCGGCATAGTTTTTCCTGTCGCCGTTACAGCTCTGGAATGTTGATATCGTCCATGTAAGTATTGCAGTCGGTTTTGTTTTGTTGGTTTTTTGGGTTTTTTTGGTTTTTGTTATTGGGGTTTTTTTTTGGTCTTATACAGACTTTTCTTTTGACGTTGATAGAATTTAACATTTGTTTTGCATGCATATTAATTTAAACAACACACAACTTTTGAAGTCGGACTTTAATAGTGTTCTAGCAATAATAAAACAAAAACGTAGTACATGTGTCTCTTTCTATGATAATTTTTCCTTTTTTAAGCATTTGAATGACGAGTAGGAATCCGAAGGTCGAGATATGATATATGTATTCCCTAGGGTTGTGTTTGTCGTGGCTGCCTACACTACCTGTCACATATATAAAATCACCTTAATATGGTTTAATAAAATAAATTCTTATGCAACTTTTCACATTTATATCTTCTTCTACAGAAGCCTTGGTCTTATATGAACTTAACTTTTAGTGCATGAGAACATTTGAATCCTTATGATAACAAACATGGCTGGAATAAAACGACACCCCACATGTCAAGCAGCCATGAAATGTTTTTATTTTTTGGTATACTGGGCCCGATTTTTTTTCAAATTTTTTTAGGCGGGCGGTGATGAGAATCTAAAAATTTAATTTTATGTGACCTGACACAGGCAAGTGAAATTTTAGTCTCAAATCGTTTTCATTAATACAAGACATGACAGAGACACGAATTAAGCATTTTTTAAATAATGACATTGAACTTGCCCTAATGTCCTTGGATCAAGGTCTTGACACATCTTCAGGTCATAAGCAATCTTAGTGTGAAATCAGATCTTAAAACGTTTCGCCATAAAAAGAAATAATCCGGACAAAAATTTTGCGATTTTTCTGTCATCAAACTTGCCCAAATGACCTTTGGTCAAGGTCATAACACAAAATCAAGACATAAGCAATCTTTGCAGGAAGTAAGAAAGATATGGATCGGACACGAATTCTACAAAGACCAGACGGACGGGCAAGGTGATTCCTTTATCCCCCACCCACCCACCCCAAAAAAAACTTTTTCAGGGGTTATAAAAACAAATAAGACGAATTTTCTTTAAAAAGATTTAAAACTTCGTGATATGTAACAAGACTGCATGATCAAAAATGTCTTTGTATACGTTTTATGTCAATTTGTTTTGCCTCAGAAACCTTACATAACTTGCATCTGTTTTGTAACACAGCCCTGTGGATTGGATATTGGTGGACGATATCGAGATTTAATCCGACGTTCTCTCTCTTTGGGAAGCGCACTTGGTCGCTCATTGATTTTACGTTCCCTGGCATTGCTCAGTTCGGATGTATTCCATATAACAATGCTAGTAAACAACGAACATTGTGTTCCTTCGCACTCCCTCATGTTTCTTAATGTGTGAAAAGATTCCTGTGATTGAAAACATCGTGTGGTCCTCGAATCTTCCTGTCAGCCTCCCACATTGTGTGTCGCGGTCCGCTCCCGGGCATTCCGGGCCAGTCAAGGTCATTCAAGGTCGGGCGATCTCAGTAAGGGGTTTGCCAAAGTTCCGCCAAAAGTTTCAACTACAAACAAACGAAGTAAAGAAACAAAATGCACCAGGAACATGACTACTGAATTTTGATGTTGTTTGTCTAGAGAAATATCGTCAGACGAGGGTTATTGTTGACCGAATATTCTTGTGCAACAATAAATACAATAGTATGAAAATTGTTTTCATTTTAACAGCAATATATAGACGCATGAAAGGCCCTAATTTAGACCTGAAAAGAGTTTAAAATTGTACCAGCAACATTTGTTGTTTGTCGCCAGACCATTTTTATTAATCAACAATTTCTGGTTTTCAGGTGCAGCGACTTTAGCGTTACCAAGGTAATTACTACTCAAATAAATCAACAACGTCTTTAAGATGATTTATAAACAAATCACAGCGTCATTGCCATATGGGGAACAACTTTATTACAGTATATTAAAATGCAATATAATAAATCATGATATTGTAGGTTTGGTATTATTCAAAAGTATTGCATCGTGGGCAACAATTAATTGCACGTGAAATTTGACGTCGGTGTCTCAATTCGCAGGGGACAATTTGTCGTTAAGGAAATTAAAATGTAGAACGATGTTATACATTAAATTAATGTATTAAATTAATAAAACCGTAAAAACATAATTTCTGTTTATTTTGGTACGTTATTGCATCTGTTTTCTTTGTCTTTTTATTGCTAAATTTTATTCATTTCTGGACATTGTCCATTGTTGTGCTGAATATCTTGTACATTTTTCCAGCTGTTAAATATTAAGAGTCAAGTGCCATGTTATCAAATTAAAATCAAATTATTGCAAATATTCTGAGCTTTTTGTCTGCCGTTTCTATCATTAGGTATACGTGCATATGAATGGACCATATGCTGATGTAAGTATCCAGATATGATTTACACTGTCAGTTCATGAACAAAGCTTAATATTACATAAAGAGTTTTATCACAATTACAAACTATTCACAACATTACATTCATTGCCAATTACGTTAATGTCTCTAAACTTCAGACAATTAGAATCAGACAATAAACGACAGACCTATTTGTACAGGTGTACAATGCGTAGTTATCAGAATTCACACGACGTCTATTGTACTCGTGACAACTCTAACGCAAAATTAGTACTGGTATTGCGCAATTAGAATCTTTTGAAACAAACATCACTGTTCACCTCAAAATGGGCAATTCCACGATTTTTTTTTCAAAATTAGGAACTTTTTCCTAACCCTACGTGATATTTGTCATATTGTAAACATAGGAAAAAGTTTTATCAGAGTAATTACAATGGGTAAATATTTGTTGGAGCGCGTCTAAGTACTGACGGATATCTATCAAGTCTGAGATCGCATCAAACTGTTGACAGAGTTAGTCAGTCAACCCTGTAGTTGCAAAACTATTATAGATCACCCTCAGCTTCCGCTTAATATATTTATGACGTAATTTGCCATTTAATTATTTGTCTTTTTCCTAAATATTTTATTTTTTTAACTTTCAAAATTATTATTATTACTTATCGCAGAACAACCATTTGATGTTGTATATTACATATATGTACTGTGTTTCACAATTTTAAAATGATTTTTAAAAAACGCATAGATGAATTAATTGTTTTTAGGGCCTTTATTCTCACAGTTTCATTATTTATTTATTTACTTCTTTAATCACACAGTGAAATGTTAGAAACCAACAACGTCACACGTCTGTGGTCGCGATGAACAGATGTACTTTAGAAGGTGTTGTACTGTCAAGGCGGTGAAATATCATCATTAATTTATGATTTAAATATCTATTTGTCGAATGCAAGACAATAGGACAAGTTTGGTCTCATGTTAAAAATTTAATTAGGTAGTATTGCACACCGCCCCGCTGAGATGTGCAATTCCTTCACACTTTGGCGGACGCATTCAGTAAGACTAACAAGTAACAACTGCACAGTGGGTGCATCGGTGAATCAAGACTTTGAAATATTGAAATCCAAACCCTATGGGAAATTCATATTAAAAGGATGTAGTTATTTTCTTAGCTATATGATGTCATTCTGTTGAAAGATTAACACACCGTCGATAAACAATGGTTTTACGGTTTTGTTTACCACAAGAATAAGTCGATTGGGAGGCTGCTATTTTATTACTGAATACTTGGAATGCAAAAATAGTCCTCAAAGATGATTGTTAAACTATTAAGGTGTGTATCCATCAAATCATTAACTTTCTTCAGAGATTCTTCAGAAGTCTTCTTGTTTTTTTTTATAGATAAATTGATCTGATTTGTTGAATTCTCACTTCTCTTTCCTATAAATCAACACTACCTAACCATGTGATTATGAAGACTACAAAGTTTTGGGGAAAAATCCCTCCGCAAAATATTGGCCAACGACAAGCTCTGGAAATATTTGTTTAACCTCTAAAACACCTAACGTATCAAATGATTTCTGTCTTCGCCAATGTGTTTGTATAACCACTGCAATCAAACTATCGATACGAGGGAGTACTGAGGACGGAACAAGGCGATGGTAGCGGAGTGCATCTCAGCGCAAATTCCGTTTGTCGCCTTCAGCCAGCTACATCCATCAATGGTGCACACAGACCGAGTATTCCAGAGAGCTATTAAGACGGTGCCGACATCTATTCTCAAGATTCAATAATCTCAAATGTAACGTTTGCTGACCGAGGAAAGGTATAAGTTCTCATCGAGATATAACCATACCAGGAGAGTTCCAACCGACGAAAGGATAACCATTAGATGGTCAAAATAGAGACCTCCAAAATGTAACACAATTTATCACGCAAAATTCAAAACGCAGATCAAACAAAATATTGAACGGAAACAACAATATTACTATACTCTGAATTAAAACCAGATAAAGAATCATTGCTTAAACAAGTTAGACTTTGTGCATGAAAACAGATTTCTGTCACAAGTTTGGTTTTTGGGGTTTTTTATGTTGTTTTTTTTTTTTTTTTTTTTGCATTTTAAACATGATCCTTCAACGTGAAATAACTAATTTACATGAAAGCTTTGGGCACTAATACTCTTTCAAAAATATTTTAACTACATTAAAAAAAAATTATTTGGATATTAATCATTTACACATATTTTTAAAATGTAAAAGTATATGTCATACGGATTTGCAAATTTATCAAAATTTGTTTATAATGATACTGAAATACTATTTTCAAAGCGAGTTTATTTTAAAATGAGATAAGCATTATCAGAAGACTTATTACTTAGGTGAAGAATTCAATTATCAGAGTTTTTCTGATGAAACATTTAACAAAGAAGTAAGTTTTAGGGATAATGACGTTTTCCGATGATGATAAAAGACCAACGCGAACCTTGGCTTTTCTGTGTTTGATTGAAAACTAAACACTAGCTTATCATATAGGTGTTCTTTTTTTATATGGTACATATATACAAGTTTCTATCATAAAATCTGGTCTTAAGAAGCAATGAATGAACAACGCTTTTTGTCCTGAACAAGTCAATAAAAACTAAAAGCAGGTCCATAACACAACTCGCTTCTCATAATGGTTTGTAAAAAAATTAATAAAAATAAAACTCATTGTCACGCACACTTTTGAAATCAGTTAACCAAATCCCTGCAAAGACGGCCGATCTTTTGTAATGAATATTATAAGGCAGAGCTTCTGACGAAATCGCCTCGTATCCTATCGTATTTCCTATCAATACTCCAACCTCGGATATACAGAAGGACATGACTTATTTATGATAATTCCGTTTGTTCCATTGGGATATTCCTCACCTCCTCGACTTTGATAGCAGAACTGATACAATAGCAAACAGGTAAACTGGAATTTCATCATTCTGCAGGGAGGGTCATGCTTGATTGTGACGTACAGAACCTTCCGGGTCAAAGGTCACATGTCGACGAACTATCAAGAAACTTATTCTTCATCACACAAAAAAATTGCCACACCCCCATAGATGTAGGAGCATATATAGTATGTAAACTACAGTTTGCAGCGAGTTGAACACAGTTTGTGGCGCTGTTTGCTGGACTTGAGTACCTTTATTTACTATCATGCCGTTAGAAGGAGCCGTTTGAAATCTATCACCAGAAGTTAGAAGAAGAAACCAATTTTCCGAGTTGTTTTATTTTCAGATTTGAGTGTTGTTCGTGGGAGCCTGTGATTTTTGTGGATATGTCTGTGAACTATTCGTACATCTTATTCCTATTAACAATATTCATATGCACTATAATCAGTTTGACAGTTGCTTTCCCCCTGGATGAGTTAGAAGTTATTCAAGCACCCGAAGAATGGTAAGTCAATTCATATTGGGTAAAATTATTTAAAGTTTATCAAATAAAATTAGTTAATTTCAAGGTGGCAAGTTCTCGCTTATAAACAGGGTTTAACTGAATTCTATTTAAAAAAAATTTTAAGGAAAAAAAACGCGATGTCATTTCATGTGCTCTTTGCATTATTAATTGTCAATTTTAGTTTACTGTTGATTTTTTTTTTGGAAGCTATAAATACAAACCATTTTGACACGGCTCTCACATGTCATTCCTTTTTTTTTTTTAATTTCTGAATAATTTGTTTGGTTGTTTCAGTATGTATAGCATTGTATATCGGCCTCGTCATCTTAATTATAGATGTATTGGTAAAATAAAGCACTGACGTGCCAGGTATGGTTTGTTGTTTAGGAATCCCTATTTCATGGCGTGTAATGAGCGAGAGAAAGCCCTAATTAGGCCCTAACGAAGGCTGCTGAAGTCAGTCAGGTGACTGACAATTGTCAACTCTACCGGAAGTAGGGGGACAGAGGATAGATAACATATATAAGATATGAACCAGCAGAACAGCGAGTCGATTAGATCTAAGAAAGTGAAAGGAAATTAAATCTACTGATATCGTTTCTCATTACGTGTACAGTATTATGATGAGCTTCCAAATTTCATGAAAGTAAAGTAAACGACGATTTTCTTGCACACAAAAGTACGAAACGTCCCTTTTAAAAAATGCATATTAATGTTTATATGTTTTTTGTAAGTAAAAGTATTTGACTTGTTATCTAAGCTCCAATTAATTTCAAAGAAAAATATTTTATTTAATCAAATTTGGTTAAAGTACAAGTTGTTCTACAAAAAAAGAGACAAAATGTTATGTGATTAACGATAAATCAAACAAGCCTTTCCTATTAAATTACAACTGTAAACGTGTTTTTTTACCCTGGACAATGACGTTTTGGTAGAAGTATTTTCAAAATCAATCCGAAGCACATTCTATCCCCTGTGCCATCTCTATTTTTGACGGACCAAGGCGTTTTGGGACTAGAGTGTCTGACGTATAGTATGAAGATTTCCTTTCTTGACTTTTGTGTTCGGGCCGTCAACACTTTTCCTAGACATTTTTATAGTAGGTAACAAAATAAACCCAGGCATTGAATCTCTCAGTCTGGAAGACCACATAGACGGTTTATTTTTCTTGTAGGGTCCCATATGAATTGACGATATTAATAATCTCCGAAGATGCCGTTGTCATATTTTGGCAAAATGTTACGTAACGTGAAGATTAGCTTTGCTATTTTTTGATACTCAATAGAGGAATCATATAAAATGTCTTCATTAATTTTTCGTTGATGAAATCGCTATTTGTGGTGATGCATGTGGCAGTAGTCCCGGCTTGGTTTGGATACTAAGCGCCCATTTCTCATCAGATTAGAAAAGGTTACAGAACTTGGAGTGAGATTCAATGGTATTTCCAGTGCTGGTTTATGCAATTAACACCAGCGTTAGGTTTTATTGATATTCTCCGGGGGGCGGGGGAGGGAGGTATAGTGTCTTACTCAAAAGACCTACAATACAATTTCGATTTACTCCTTACCCCGGGAGTATTTGTTCTTTCACGACCTATATATGATAAAACGTTTGAGTTCAGGACCATATAATTCATAGGGTTATTAGCCCTATTACGGCGCCTCAATCACGTGCAAACCAATTGAAATGGGTTTTTGTGATTTTGACATTCAATAGAGTTGATCGTCTGGTCCCCCCGGTCGTTTTCTATCCAATATTACGGACAGTTCGCGCTTTTGATTCGCGGCAAAGTGTTTAACGGAAATTACCCCAACTTTATAAAATTAAAATCGAATTTGTTCATATCCGACGATGTCGCAAGTGCGTCAAGTATATTTTGTTTTCATTTTACTGAAGTCATATGAACATCAATCTGATGATGATGTCGATAACATTTAACATTACATATTCTAATATTTCTCATGCACTGAATTATTTCAGGTTTTAATAATCATAAATAATAAATCATTACAACAAACACTCAAATTTTAACGTAGCAGACTTGAGCGAACACATATTCTTTAGTTTAAAAACATATTACAGAATTAAACACGTTTTTTTCACAACAAATGCAAAACCATGAATTATACTTTAATGAGTACACAGCAGTTCTCGGTACCCTTTCCCTTTTAATGGAGCCTGACGCAATATTGAATAAAACAGAACAGAATATTAACTAAAAAATGACTGTTTATAGGCATGACCTTTAAGATTTTAGAGCTCTTGGAATGCCCTTGTATATACGGACAAAGCGTTAGCGGGCCTTAGTGGCCATGGGAATGATTTGGTTAAAGCAGCCGTGTATTCCTTGCACGCCCTACTGCAGTGGTCCGCTACGAAGACTCGCCATAATCCAATGACATTCCATCGTCTTGTTACACAAGTCATTGAGTGCCGAGTCATTTAGACGAAGCAAAGAATCTGACACATGCCAAACAATGAAGAAGATTACTAAGTTAAATATTTCTATCGGTGCTGTTTCTAAAAATAAGGCAATCCATGCATAAATTCTCTCCCCTCGGGATGAAGACATTCTGCAAAAGGATTTGTGCTTAAGACAATAATGGGCTTATATCTCAAATTGCACACCCCTGATTTTATTTCTCACAGTTCCTTCCCCCTCTGGGTCTTAGAACTGACCTTTGTGGGGACCTTTTTTAGTTTACCAGAAAACGTTCTAAAAAGGTTTCAATCAACAAAATGTATTGATACATGGTATAATTTTTAGACACCTTATCTGTTACATACACGTGTAACAAATCAAGTTACTGGTCACTTGAGAATATGAAACATTTCTAAAACAAAATCTATTTCTATTTTTTCTTTGTACCTGTTACAGATGCCCCATCAGTGTTAGGAACCTCAAGTTGTAACTAACAGAGTAATGATAACCTTTAAGACCATGTTCCACGTGTACAGAATTGACATATATTGGTGACCATCAAAAAGCCCATTCCGTCTTTGCATCACAATGCTGCCACTATTAACCGGAAGTTAATTAATCACAATAATATTCGAATCGATGAGGATATTTATCGGGTTTGCATGTTACTCCATTGTTTTTTTCTAATAAAACACGGCTTTAGAAGGTAGTAGAAAGCATGGTAATGCCATTAATGCAAATGAAGCACGGATATGTTCTTTAGCGCGGTAATTATCAGCGCGGGACTCGGACGGCAGTATCATAGGCACTATAGGTTCGGATGGATGGATGTCTTTAAACCCGGAAGAAATAGAACGCGGAAATAGTGTAAGGTGCTACTTCCTGTCAGTTCATTCATTAACTCTTCCATTTTTTCCGCTCCCCACTCCTTCGGAATATCTTTGTTTTCAAATTTACATTGTAAACACTTCAGTAAAAAAATCGTACATGCATGATATTTTCTTAAAACAAAATAAACTCCTAGACTTTCTAAGCTATTTCCACGAATACGTTTTGTAGATTTTATGTAAATTTTTGTGACGGACATTACTCTCCCCTTACGGAATAAGTAATATGGTTTCAAGACGTGGTGTTACTCAGTGAGAAAGGTCAAATTACCACGTTCATGCTACGGTATAATAAGACCAAAATCAGTCTTTATATGTGAACCAATTTCTCCCGTGATAATTAATTCTCACAATGGAGCTCTATTTATAGTCGTTCAGGGATCAAAATTAATGTTTGAAATGTGAAGCATTACCAGTCGCCCGGAATTAACCTACAGTTAACACTAAGATGGCCGCCTTTGATGAGAACGATGGCGTTATCTTTATAAGACTTTCTCATGCTAGCAATCATCGTACTATTGCTTAATGAATGAAACCAATCATTGTTTAGGTTTATCATTTAACTTGTGTGTACACTCATCAAAGGAAGCGTTGACACCTTTGTTCTCACAGCGATCTCGCTCGATCCATCCAGCTCTCGTTTCCAACGTTAATTGGCGGAAACTGAATAGAATCTAAGTCGGAAACACTCGTAATCCGGACAAAACACATTTATTGGATAATAATCTCCGCTGATTAGCATAATATACTTCAAATAGAGAAAAAATGTTTAATTGAATTCCGATAGTATTCGTAGGACTGGTGCTGATCGCATGTTAGCTAGGATAGAATTAGCGGAAATGTCACGGATTGGCTCTGAATTCTAAACAATTCTTGGTCTTCTCAGAATATAAACACCGGACTACATGGTAATTAGCTTAATTTCCTGAAACAAAAGGCCAAAAACAATCGATTTTGTCACTTTTGTAATCTATTAATTTATGTTTGAATGAAAAAAGAACCACAATAACTGGAAAAGAAAAAGATTTTATATCAGTTTGGTAAAGATTTAATAACACGGAATTTTCACTTATTCACTAATTTAGAAAGTTTTATTTTTGCTAGGTCTTTGCGTAGGAATTGCAATCGATCTGATAACCAAATACAGTGTTGATCATTAAAACAAACTCTATTCTTTTCTACATTTATTTCATTAAAAAATTGAATTGCTATTTATAGTGTGCACAGGACCAAAACAAGCTCACATATTCTTAAAATTGGCGACTATATTTAAACGAAACATCGGATGTTGTGCCCCATTACAAGTCTTTATCTAAATACGGACTTTTAAATATTTCAAACTTCGTTACAATGGCTTTTTTCTGTGAATATATGTAAATATAACTGCATGCTGTCTAATGCCACATAACATGTATCAGTCAGCGTTATGACGAAACCGCTCCTGTTTTAAGTTCTTTGTCCACACATTTTGGTTTCATTTCGTGATTGGTTGCATGGCGGAAACAGTCTTAATTGCATTGTATTAATTAATTTCGCATATCTCTTTAATGCCTGTTTCTTCTGTAGCGTTTATTAAATATAACATTTTCCTCGAATCCATTTATAGAATTTTTGTAAAATTATGTATCTTATGAGCAGGGAATAATTGGAAAACTTTTCGTTGAATCGGCAATGTTTGATCTAAATCGAAAACGCCCCCACCCCCAACAGTGATTTCTAACTTCTGATTTTTGAATCAAATCATGATTATGCAAACTGGCAGGATGGTTTTCAAAGCGGGGCTAAAACTAGATCATTTCTCGTTTAACTTGTGAACAATTTACGATTAAAGAAACAGGACATCGACCAAAGCGTTATTGGAATGAAGAAATACGGCGTAGTATTAATTCGTGTTCGGTAAATATTTACAGATCCCTGAAAAGACCTTCGACAATACATCAAGTCCTTGGGTCCTGAATGATAATAAAGCCCTGGGTACTGGTAAACCATCACTGTGCTAATATAACGCCGACCAATTAAGAACGCTGAAACGAGAGATTTTTTCAGCAACTGCAATTTTTTTTTTTGTAAGCCTAGGAAGCGTATATAAATATATGTAGATGTTCAAATCTCGATTCGTGGAAACTAGAACAATCAGAAGAGCAATAGAAAACGAAGAACCTTATTTAGTATAAATCTTGCAAACAGGATAGATAAAATTGAATTCCTACAAATTGAGTTTGTAAAAGATGAAAACAAAATTCTCGATTTAAAAATTAAATTGCATGGTTTGGAGATTTCTCCATTCGTGACCCGTGATAATAAAATAAATAATAATAAAATTACACCTTGTTCGCACCTAATGCTAAATCAGACTTAATCCGTACCAAAAGGTCGTTAACCTCCCATACAAATGTCGCCTCAAACTGAAGCGCAGAACAAGGAATTGCACCCTTCTCATTTGAAAACAGTTATGAAAATCGGTACATGATCGATAAGAATATTAGATAATAACAGGGTCGCTGATTTATTGTCTTACATCTATGAATGTAATTGACCTAATTCTACCTAGTAATTTCTTGGTTGGTTTTTTGCATTACAAATGGTTTTAGAATGCCTCAAATGTTTCGGCCCAATTAACTTTTACGACAACCAGAAATTTACGACTTCTACAAGTTTTCTTTGGGCAGTTCGCTTACATACAGGTGATCTACAGCTAAAGGCTGGGATTAGTATAAGTACTTTAGAATTAGAGTAATCCCAATTTAGGCGTCCTGGTAAAGAAAGGTTTTTTCTTACGAACTGAAAAGTTTCTTTCCCCCGCAAACTCATGACTCAGTTTTTTAGGTATACGAGGACGACGTTCCGGTTATTAATATAAGCAAAATATCCTCCTTTAATTAAAACGCCAACTTAGAAATCATAAAAATAGAAGAGGCCACAAGTTCTTGAATTCCATACAAGGGTTTGGATATAAAAAAAAAACTTCTTGCTGTGAATACCTTTGACCTGAGACAGTCTTTGAAATATTTTACGATATTCTCCTAAGTAAAGAGCAGAGTCATTGATATGTCGACAGCGCAAAATCCGGTATAGCGCACATTGATGTAACAATAAAAAGTTCTCCGTCTCGCAATGTCCTTAACATTTCCGTGCCGGTTTTTTGACGCTCCAAACTCCTGAATTTTCTTTCTAAGACTTAGTTTGATGCCAGTTGTTTCCGGGTCACCTTGGATGTAATTGTCCGCAAAAACTTACGTCAAAACCTTGTGTATTTTTATGTTGACATTGTAATCGCGTTGTTATACCTGTATTATCTATCTAATACCTTGACGATCGTACAAAAGCAACTCCTACCCAACACCAGTTTTCATTCATGATCTTTATGTGATATTTCAGATACAATGGGGCTAATTACGTAAATGACTCCTCGATCTTTCTGCCGCTCGCTCCTCATTCGCTGATGATTGTATCTAAGTGAATTTATTTCCAAAATTGTCCGCTTGATCTTCGATATGTCGAAGGTCACGAAAACTCACATTTGGTTGGCACAAGGTCAACTGTAATTAAAGGGTTTTTTTTCCAAAAATTGCAAATCAGCACCGTGCATCTGCTACAAGGTTCAATCTGATAAGGGTCTTGGTGAAATCCGTTCCTGTCCGTTTTAGGCAGAGTTTGGGGGACGATGCCAATAAATGCACCGCGTACAATAGTCAATCAGTAATCGGAGAACACGGGTCATATGTAATCGAATTAAAATTACAAAAACGAAACAAAAAATGTCTCCATAAATATTTTGTAATTTAGCGATATTCAGTAATGTAAATTAGATTAGTGAGATTAAATGGTTTGGACGTGGGAATTCACAAGTTCAGATGGAAAGAAAAGAGGGTTTAATTGGTGATTGGTAGATTCGTTATTCCTTTGTCCATTTGCTGATTGCATAACGTGTGGGCTGCTGGAAATCCAGGAATCTCGTGTGAACTATCTTCTCCCTCACGCTCCCTTAATGTTACATTTTTTTATACAAGAGCGTGTAGGAATACATTCTCGTTTGCTCTGTTACTAGTATAAACATTACAACAGTTTGCCGTTTTTTGATCATTACTTGTGAACGAGAATATTGGAGGGGTAAACCAATTTGTCCGACAAATTGATTAGCACTCGGAACAGGAAATACATTATTTGTAAAGGTTTAATTTAGATACGATTTGATAAAAGAATTACACGTTTAGCTGTGTCGTATCAACTTCAATTGCAGACACAGTAGGCCAATGTGGTAATATCATGGCAATATTCTATAAACGTGTACATATAAGGGTTCTATCATGACATGAAGCTAACCATATAATGTAGGTCAAATAAAATTTAACTAAATAATCAAACACCCACCGTTGTCTTTTTCTTACGTTCTTTTTTATTCTTAGTGCTGTCAGTGTTAAGATACTGAATGATATTAATCGCATTTTTCTTATAGCAACATGATTATATATTTTTAATCTTTTTATTTTTAGGTCAATATCCGAAAATAGCGATGACTTAATCAAAAGGGACTGCGCAGGCTTCCCTTGTATGTACACGCATATGGCAGAAAAAGCGGGCAGGGCGTCCTTATTCCGTGCTCTGGCGAGAATCATTGACGACTGCGCGGCGGATCCAAGGTGTAATCCAGGTAAGGACATTGTATACACTGTAGTGGGCGGAAGATGCGGGTTATACTGTACCGACCCATGGACAGTGAACCCAGATCAGATTGCACAGTACCTTTATCATTAAGAGTAGGATATACATGGAAAGCAGAAAAAATCTTTAAACAGAACTTTTTACTTTCAATATGTGAAGGCGTATAGTTTACGGGGTTTAAAAGGGTCGTTTAAGAATTCACATCATCTGGTAATGTATTTTTTTTATTCAGAGTATAGTATACAACGTAGTTCCAACAAATGTCGACCGAACCAAAATTGAATATTTTCCTGGCTTAGAAAGACCATGGTCCGGTTTATTAGTGTTACTTTCTCAATCTACCCTACTGTTTGCTAATGATATGAATTAAGTCTATGAACACTGTTTTGATACAAGTTCACTGCTTCACGTCTTGACTGTCTGACGACTCTCAAGCACTGGCATCAAAGATTTACTGCATAAACGATTAATTCGATTAATTTAAAGAAACAGTTGATTAACCTTCTTCTGCATTGGAAGCAAAGGAATACCAAATTAAAGAAAACAAGGTGATAGATTTTTTTTCGCTCTCAAATTGATAGTCGAGACGCGGGGAAATTAAGACAAATTTCTTCTATAGTGAGATAAATCCTTGTTAGTTGTACATTCCCAGACTACCTGCGGTCGGTATCAGGGGTCAACGAGGCGGTATTTCAAAGTTTCAACTCTAAGTACTGTAGACAAATCCTTTGAATCAATTTGACGTACCCCAATACGTCACAGGGGGCTACCAACGTGTTGTTATTTTTAGAACTTGATCACCTTTTATAGCCAGTACGTCAGACAGTATATAGTCATGTTTTCTTGTCCACATTTGGTCTTTGACTTTGAGCGATTGGCGTTTCTTTTTCAAGAAAGTTTCTTAAATGTTTTTATAAAAGGTTCTCATCACTGCAATCTAACTTGATGGTTATTTTAATTTTTGTACTTTTATGCAGCAGTTGCTTCATCAAAATTAATACATGTACAGTGTATTTCAAAAAATCTCCTGATTGAATTTTTCTTGGATAATTGTTGCTTATTAATCCCTGGATGGAGTAGTATTATAAATCCATACTTTTAATGTATTTTTTTTTCATTGCAGGACGAAGAAAGAGATCAGTTCTACGAATGCTACGTAAATAGGATTTACATGAAACTGACCAATAGGAAGCTATGTCTCAGTGTATCTATTGACCAATCAGCATGGTGCATGATACTGTGAATAAATCTATCCAACTAATCATATTTATTGCTAACAGTTGTCTGGGATTCTGAGAAAACCAGACTGAACAGTGGTCCCTTCCATTATTTGTAGCGTAATGAGCTTTAAATTCTCTACATAATAAAGTATTTTCTTTATCTGGACTGTTGATTTTTACTGTTAATGCTGACACGCATGTCTCAATGCATGCAGAAATAAAATAAATGCTTATATCTATATGCCATTCCCAGGAATTTGGATGTGCACATGTCTTTCCTTTAGACTAGTATATGGTTTGTTCGGTTACAATATGGTTTGTATAATGGGGTGTTTATATATGTTGACCCTCCTTTTATATGCTCTGAAGTCAATCCCAGATTACTCAAAATTAACTTAAAATCTTAAAAGGTCTGACAAATGTGGGTCAGTGTGTGACACCTTTCGGCTGAACTCAGACAGGAATATCTAGCTGTGAAGTAAACCATTAGTCCATTTTTTCTTGTTTATTCTGTGATAGAACGAGCGATCCTAAACTAAGGTTTGAAATAAATTAGTGATTTGAGCTATTTGTTCCTTTTAGAACTACCTTAATGTGCATTTATTTTAACCATTAATAGGAATAGAACGTGGTACTTTTTACAAATTTCACTACACAAATAGAAGCATTGGCATATAACAAAGGGAAACATGAATGGCTGCCACAAGATAAATTTAAGTAGATACTTTTGCATGTTCGTACAAAATAAACAGAACTCCGCGTTTCTTGTCAGTCTTAACTTTGTTTTCAAATTTAATAAAAGTATTATAATTTAAATTATTCTAACGCTCTTTAAAACAATTTTGAATTTGCCATCGAGTCATTCAAAAGTAAAACGTGTTGTTCAATAAGAATACTGAAAATATTTTCTATTAGATTTTTTCACATATTTAATCCTCCACAATTTACTTGCTCAACCTATGTAGTCGTTTTTTAATTTGTTTGTGTGGTTATTTTTTATTTGCCAGAGTTTTACCAATAAATATAAATCATAATTAGTAATATCATGTGTTTTTTAACTATAAGAAAGTAATACTATATGTATTCGTTTATAATAAGCATTTCTCAAATTAAATTAAATAAACATATAATATACTGTTTCACCAGTATTCGTCGGAATCCAATTTTCACAGATTTCGACGTCGATACCGATCAACTAAATCAAAATGTTTATCAAATAATGAACATTGACGTAATCTGTCATTTCCGACAAAATACGAAATTAAGTATAATATATTCTCAACACTGTAAAATTTAATATTATCCACAAAAATAAAACGCCCAATAACATCAATTAAAACCGCAATATGATACAAGCGTACCAAAATATAAGAAGCAAGAAAGGGGTTATGGCGCTAAGACCGAGTGCCTGTGAATGAAAGTAGATTAATTAACAACGGGGAAAGCAAATTCTTCAATCACTGCAAACAAGTATCGATCCGAACACGCTCCTGTGGAGTCGTACATCACCCTGGGCCCGCGCCGCCTCATTAGTCATTTACACTTTCCATTGTTAATGTTACATTTCCGGGACATTTGCATTTTTTATATCAAAGCACACGGCTTTTAGGTTCTCCTTTCAATGAAAAGTTTAAGATCAATCAAATGAAAAGGAGCCGTGTAAGGACTTTTTTGATATTTCGCGCCTGATAAAACACGCGTCTCTTTAAGGACCTTATGAATCATTTCCCCTCTCCGGGTTATAGAGAAGCTGATATTACAATTTAGGGATCGAATTCTATAAAACGACGTTTTCACACCACGCTGAGACAAATATTGGTACACTTCAAAAGATTTCTATAACTTAATCAAATGCTCAAGGATTGCCACCATGTTTAGTTTGGACTAAAATGGCGAGGATTCTAGGCTCAACAACCTTTTAATTTTTTGCGATTCAATTAATTAAGATTCAATTAATTTTTAATCCCATTTAATTTTTTTTATCTAAAATAACTGATTGCCAATGCATATCTACATCGTGATCAAAGCTTCTGAAGATTTACTAAGTTTATTTGGATCTGCACCTATTCAAATGATTATTTAAGAGAAAAAATAATTCATTTTATATAAGCCTGAATGGAATCTATAATATGAAAACTGATGCATAAATTGAAAACTGAACACACATGTTTCAAAGTTGCGACAAAAATTAATATCCAAGGGTTTATCTGTCAACTGCAGAACTTCAAATTGAGAAACATCTTTTTAAAAAATGAGTATAGTAACAGTAAGTCTATTCCATGTCTCTAAAATTTAACACATATAACAATGAAAAAAAATTCTGACAGACTGAATTTTAATAAAATTCAGATTGTGCAGCAGTAGATCGGAAATAGACCACCACAGAGCGTGACGCTAACATGTTCGCTATAGGTAACAACGTCATCAGAAATTACCAAGGTACCGGAAGTACCTTTGCTTGACATGTAGAAATGGCCGAATTTCAAAGCTTTATATATGTAAGGATTTATATACATGGCTTATGTTTCCTTTTCCAATGCAGCTATGACGTCAGCGAGTTTTTAAATCACAAATGTTTTGGAAATTCCAGAAATCTTAAGTGATGATGAAACCAAAACCATATTAATGGCAATTAAATTGCATCGATTGAAAATCATAACAGTTGTAAACAATGTACACATTTTATGGACGACTGCACTCATTGATAAATTTGCTTAGACGACATGTTAGCTTAAGGTGGTATGGGACATCTGTCGATATTAATGTGGATTAAAGTACTATATAATTGAAAAACTTTCACCGGTTTAGAATTTTCAAATTTTACAATATTTAACCAAAAAATAGCTTTTAAAAATATTTGAAAAGGTAAAAATTGTAAAACCCCCAGTGGGATTCGAACTCATGACTTACAGGTTCGTAGTAAACCCTCTAACCCACTGCGCTACGGAGTTAGATGACAAATTTTGGAGAGAAAAAAACTACTTATATAATTACACTTTATTTTATTGTTTATTTCGATAAACAATACGTCACAACATGGAAGTGTCCCATACCACCTTAAGGTGAAATGGGATACCTTGAGATACTTAGTATCAATATAGATGAAAGTATAGATCATATTAAAAAATAATATCCCTGTTTTAAAATTTACAAACTATAAAAAAAATTACTATAAAAATGCATTAAAAAAAAAAACTCGTATAAAAGCGAAAAATGTAAAAGGTAAATGTAAAATTGTACGACACTCTTAGAGAAACACCGTGATAGGTTATAATTAATTTCAATTTAAAAGAAACTACGTATCAATTTGGAGGTGCCTCACCCCCCCCCCCCCCCACCCCCTTTTAGCCTGGGCATATGAACTGCATGAAAAAGGTCTTTGGTTCGAATCCAATTAAGCCCTTTTTTACTATTGAAGGTTTGTGCATTGCACTATCTAGAAATGTATGTGCCACCAGATAATTAGAGAGCTCTAGGTAGACAATTGCCTTTTTATCTTCATTAGAAAAACATTTTCTGACCCAACTCATTCACGAAAGAAAATAAATATGAAAGTAGGCACGGGAAGACATTATGTTAGGTTACATATTCATATTAAAAGTTCATTTGAAGAGGACGACGATGTCAAATTATTTCAAAATACCCAACAGACGATGTCCGTATTTATATAAGTGCCTTGATTCTGGATTTAAATGCATGCTTGCATGTTATTATTAACCAATTTACCGCAAGTTCTTTTTCTCTGCAGGTGCGAGTGCAGGCTAAGGTGTGCTAGTTGGTTTGTTTGTTTTTTTTTTTATTATTTTGAAAAGGCAAAAATGATTTTGATCTTTTATTCTTCTTTTTTTTAGGGGGGGGGGGGGGGGGGTCATTAAATCTGAAAAAAAGCCTTTTTAATACATGTGTATATTTTCAGATGCAACTGTAAAAATGATTTTATTTAAAAAAAAAGTTTGGCGGTTCATTCGGGTATAAAGATATAGAATTGAAGAAAATATAATGGCATAACCAAAGCACAATTTCTCATATAAAAATGTTAAGTGCATGGTTAATTATTTTAACTTATCTTTAATTTGATATGCTGTCCAGTCCGTTATGATATAATATTGTGTAATATCTCTGTGCCACCAGATAATTAGAGAGCTCTAGGTAGACAAACCGTTCAATAGCATTGCCTTTTTATCTTCATTAGAAAAACATTTTCTGACCCTACTGTTCATTCATGAAAGAAAATAAATATGAAAGTAGGCACGGGAAGACATTATGTTAGGTTACATATTCATATTAAAAGTTCATTTGATATGCTGTCCAGTCCGTTATGATATAATATTGTGTAATACCTCTGCCAATAAAAAAATATTGCTAATTTTACGTTTCGTTTCAATGACTTTCTGGGTATATTAAAATTGAATATTGTAACCCAACTTTTATTCGCGTGCGAGAAAACTTGGCGAGAACCGTAATAACTTTATCGTTACGAACATTTCTTATCAGACATTTAATAATAGTATCTCTCTAAATTGTACCGACTGATAAATGCATGACGTCAACGTGTTCGGTCCCGGAAAAGGGTTAGTTCACAGCATCTAGTACTTAGTATCTTATGATTTAACAAGTTTCTATTCTACAGTTCCTATAAGAAGTTGAGAAATAACATAGAGATAACACCAGCACTAAAATAATTCCAAACACACATCGTCGTCACTGAGATGTGACAGCAGGACTTTAGTAATGTCACTCTTAACATTTTATAAAACACATAACTCCAACAAATCAGTTTGTTTGTAAAGGTCTGATAAAAGAAGAAGAAAAACACATGTCTGACTTTAAGCGATGTTTATTTCTTAAATAACAACTTTGTATATTTGATCCCCACCATATCTAAGTTGGATTTCTAGTCAGTACTTTCCCCAACATACTGAGCTCTTCCATCAGTATAAGCACTTTTACCAGTAAATTATACATGGAAAACAAGATGTAAACGAGGCACCTCTCTGCTTTGCAGAGCCTCCATGTGAGTATTATCAATGAGATTGGAGGATCTACCCGACAGATTTTAAAATTTTCAGCCTTGTTTTAAATTCAATAGAAAAATAGTCTTAGCAAGTCAGAGAGACTATCTCAGGGGAAGACACATCTCTGAGCAATAGTTTTAATTTACAATCTTTCTCAAAATATGTTCAATGATGTACATGTATACATAACTAACACATTTCTCATACAAATAAAATATTGTTAAAACAGTCACATGTAAGTTTTCATACATTATAATATATACATATATCATACACAACTAAATCCATTTAATCCCATTTTTGCTGAACATCGTCCAATGAAGAGAATAGTTACAGAGATGGTATAACTTTGAGCTATACATGATAAGACAACAAATGCTAATACCTTTCAACATAGCTTTCTAAATATGTAAATCAAAGTACTGACATGTAAGTACTAAAACTCATTGCGGAATGTGTTACAAACGGCAGGAGCATTACACTCAATAGTAATATAATACTAGTATGATTTGTATCATAGAATAACAGAACTGGTAATGGCAATGGCTACATGTACCTGTAATAAATCACAGCAGGTAAAAACAATGTGGTACTGCACGGCCAATAATTAAAATTAAAAAAATATGTGTTTGATAATTACTGAGCCTGCAAGTTGACCACACCCTGTAGGACCCAAGCTTATGTTGTGGTCAAGTTGAATTAGCATATAATTGTGAAAGGGTTGTCTTCATGTTTGATCTATGTGTCTAAAACAGGACAAAACTTTAAGTTTGTAAATCCACACAATGTCATGTGTTTATAAGTAAAATATTGCTTTCATGATTAAGTCACAGAAGTTCAACAACATGGGAGTTTTCTGTTTTAATTAAAAAAAACCTTTATGTAAAAGAAAACCCACAACACTGTTTGTTGATAATTTAAACAAATAAAACAGAGATACAGATTTAATTTACATGGGCCCTAATTAGTCTCTTTTGGCTAAAACATTTTTTATGCATATGTATTACATCTAAGAGTATCACAACTTGTAAACACACAAATACCCAGAACAAAAATTTCAAAATGAGATTTGTTCAACTTAATATCTCAAATAAGACTCAAGAAATGATAAGACAATGAAGATAATGGTTTGTTTTCTCGCTCTGGTCGATCACAGACATAAAAAATGGTGCCAATAACATAAAAGTCCCCCTCTTCTCCAAACTAATTGACTCAAACTACATGCATCCGATTTTTATGAAACTGATTAGGCATATAAACCACAACTGAGAAGGATAATCATTAGATTCCTTTACTAGTATGCCTGAACCAGAATAATTTTTTACCTTTACCACAGTTGGACATTTACACACCTGATATGTATCAATTGAGATCGGGGCAGAGATCAGGAGAGGGGGAGTGGCTCACTCGTTCATCTAAAATAATAACCTTCTGTCACAAACAGACAGAGGAGCACTATCATGAGGAGGACTATGGGCACCATTAGAATGTCTGGCGTGATCAGCCAGAGCAGCCACCGTCAAACCGTGACCATGCGGAGGGTGGGGAGGGGCGGGGAGTCCTTGGGGGGAGGGGACCCCCTCCGCCGCCGGCAGTACTTCTTATAGCATGCCTCAATCTAAAAACAAACAGAAAGTTGTGATTATGTGGCTATCAAGTATAATTCACACTTGCTGCAAAGTCAATCCTCCAGGTTTTAAATGAAATACAAAAAAAAAATATATCGGGTATGATGAATTAAGTTAGATTAATTAAATAAGATTTAAAATTATTTGTCTTTCGTACTTAAATAAATTAAGCATGCTTTACTGATGTAAATTACACTATCATTTATTTAGAAAATATCATAATAAACAAAATTGATCGATGCAGTATTAGATATATCTTTTCTCAGAAAAAGCAAAGACAATTGGTGTTTGGGTAATGGGTGTTCCTGCAATAACTTACTTGATCAGAGAAATAAGATGAGACAATTAATAGTACAAGTAATATGATAGAGATGTGGGTCAGAAGCTTCATCCAATCCCTGTACGCCTTCCACTCTCGCAGCTCATCCACATGGATAAAACGATTCCGATATTCTAGAGGAAGCTCAAACTGAGAGCGAAGCGGAAAAACAGACTCATAAAAGTCGTGAAGTATGGCTTTTACCTGTAAAAGGAAAAAACAATTTGATGAACAGCATTTACTATCAAAATTCACACTTATCATGAATTAAGATCAATTTTACAAATAAATCATGCTTCATTCCAGTAATTTGTTTCTCTGATATAAGAGTCAGTATAACTTAAAATCAATTTCGTTGCATTAACAACTAAGATTACAACATGACATCAAATCTCAAATCTAAATAAAATTGCTAATTTTTTTTAGACAACACTGTTGCAAATTGATGAAATTCAAGCAACCCATCCTTATTGCGCCTTTATCATAATGATTAACTCTATATGTAAATTTTTATAAAAAATGTAGAAGTGTCTACATCAGTTGAAAGCAGTGATATCATTTGGGTGATAATTAACAAATGCTTTCGGATGCATGAAATACTTACAGTTTTTGCATCTTCACTTTCATGATCAATGTTGTCATTAAGGCAAATGAATTTCCTGGAAATTTAAATAACACAGTGTCATCAATGATAAAATGAATTAAAAGTTCTTACTGAAAAGCTTAAAGCTAATCACTGAGTTTCTTATCATGTTTAATGAAATTACCCATTGGATTTGGTGTAAAGCATATCTTTGGAATTCCCACATATTTAGGATATTCAAATCACTAGTGAGTCCGGGTCTAATTTGTTCCGCCCTACATTTTTATGCAAATGAAATTTTTTACATGAATTTTTACTGATATAATTATTTTCTTAAGATGAAAAAATCAGACATTTACCACATTGTTTGTTCAGAGGGTCATCTCAAAGTTAATTTGGGTCTTAAAAAATTTTTTTTTGTTTGCCCAATTTCAAAGATTTGTCTGATAATTTTATTGGCTATTTTTTATTTGACAAAGGCAGACATATGATCTATAGAGTATTATAAAAACACTTCGACATCACTAAGTAATAAAAATAAGATATAACATCACATATTAAGGGTCAAAATATAAAATATATGGTCATTGTCTTAAGTACATGTATTAACCTATATTTACTAGGCAGGTAAGAAAACATGACAGATTAGGATAAGATAGAAATTTTAAGGTATAAATCACATTTGAAGACAAGGCAAGAAGTTTAAAAAAAATGTAAATAAAAGCATTAAATCATGATTTTTTGAAGTACCGGTATACAATCTCATAACTGCAGCGATGTG
This sequence comes from Magallana gigas, assembly GCF_963853765.1. Taxonomy (NCBI): domain Eukaryota; kingdom Metazoa; phylum Mollusca; class Bivalvia; order Ostreida; family Ostreidae; genus Magallana; species Magallana gigas. Next base: position 54,726,285 of record NC_088857.1, on the reverse strand, counting down.
TGCATACAAATTTTCATAACATGCTAACGCGCGTTACTCAATTTGTATGCACACACCGCTGCGGTTATGAGACTGTATACTTCAAAAAATCAGAATTTAATGCTATAATATAATATCAATTTTGCGCCTCACACAAGCTTTTTTTGACAAATTTTGTTGCATATCTGTAGTTGAAACCATAACACCATGGCATCAACCAATCAAAAAGATGATGTCACAACGCAAAGAAAATGCTGCGCAATAGCGAGCGTACTTGAACTGTTCTCTGCCTCATTAAGTTGGAAAAATATATGCCACTGTTTGAGGCCCTTTGACTACAATGCTCACCTGAGCAACAATTCCCAACTGTTCTATAAGTCTCACTTGTTTTGATTTAATTTCTTAGTCAATTATCTATAAACAGAATTGAGGTACTTCCTTTGTGATTTAGATCTGAGCTTAATTAAGTCATTTATTCATCTGAGGGTAGTTACTTTAGGTTTTCACATGAACTATCCAAAAGAAACTAGAGGTACTGTGAGCAAGCTCACAATTGATACCCCCCGCTAAGAAAAATTTAATATTTAAACATTTTGAATTATTGGTATACTGAGCCGGATTTTTTCCATGTTTTTTTTTCCACACATTTTTTTTTTCCAAAAAAAAAAAATTCATTGGGGCAGGCCATTTTCAAAGATACGGGGATGAGAGTCTAAAAATAGTTTTATATGGCCTGATACAGGCAAGCTTTGTGTCAAATTTTAGCTTCTAATATTTCCATTAATACAAGACATGACACAGACAGAATTTAGCATTTTTGAAACAATGACCTTGAACTTCCTCAAATGACCTTGGGTCAAGGTCATGACACACCCTTAGGTCATAAGCAATCTTTGTGTGAAGTAAAAACTTCCAATGTTTCCCCATAAGAAAGATATGGACCGGACACAAATTTTGCATTTATTCTGCCAGTGACCTTGACCTTTCCCAAATGACCTTGGGTCAAGGTCATGACACACCCTTAGGTCATAAGCAATCTTTGTGTGAAGTAAGAACATTTAATGCTTCTCTTTAAGGAAGATATAGACCAAACACAAATTTTGCATTTTTTCTGCCAGTGATCTTGACCTTGCCCGAATGACCTTGGGTCAAGGTCATGACACACCCTTAGGTCATAAGCAATCATTGTGTGTAGTAAAAACTTCCAATGTTTCCCCATAAGAAAGATATGGACCGGACACAAATTTTGCATTTATTCTGCCAGTGACCTTGACCTTTCCCAAATGACCTTGGGTCAAGGTCATGACACACCCTTAGGTCATAAGCAATCTTTGTGTGAAGTAAGAACATTTAATGCTTCTCTTTAAGGAAGATATAGACCAAACACAAATTTTGCATTTTTTCTGCCAGTGATCTTGACCTTGCCCGAATGACCTTGGGTCAAGGTCATGACACACCCTTAGGTCATAAGCAATCATTGTGTGTAGTAAAAACTTCCAATGTTTCCCCGTAAGAAAGATATGGACAGGACACAAATTTTGCATTTTTTCTGCCAGTGACCTTGACCTTTCCCAAATGACCTTTGGTCAAGGTCATGACACACCCTTAGGTCATAAGCAATCTTTGTGTGAGGTAAGAACTTTCAATGTTTCTCCATAAGAAAGATATGGACCGGACACGATTGCACAGACAGACGGACGGACAGACGGACAGATGGACGGACAGACGGACGGACAGACGGACAAGGTGATTCCTATATACCCCCCCAAACTTTGTTTGTGGGGGGTATAATAAGATACCTATGAGGGATGTTAGAAAAGCTCGCGAACAAGTTTGGTTGTGAACCAACTATTCACATGATACCAGCGAAACTTTTCAAATTTAAACTTGGAGTATTTTCTAGTAAATATGTAAATATTTCTTTGTTTTTTTCAAATGCACCATAAAAATATACAGCATATTATTATGATAAGATATGTTTCACGAAGCATGTCCATTTTTTAATTTTATTTTTTTTATTCTGTACGCATTTTTCTTATTCAAGTAAATGCACCATTTAAGAGGATAAAAATTTATGATATTTCAGGTGATGTAACAATAACTTATAAATGTCATGAAAGTTTCAATTAAATTTAAGAATTTCTTACCATTTTATTGCCAAATATTGATGCCCAACACTTAAAAATCAAGTCAAATACATTAAATGGAGATCTTGGAGCACCAGGCTTTTTAATGATAGCCTGGTGCTCCATGATCTCCATTTAGTTTGTGTGCAAGTAGGAAAATCTCTGATTGAGACCAAAATGTTCTTAGATGCTGCTGAAGATGGCCCCCATGTGTCTAGGACAATGGTTTACCAATGGCATCATAATGATAAAGGTGGAAGGACTGATATTTTTTATGACAAACCGGACTGTAACAAACCCTCCATACAGCCTGGATCTGGCATCTATGGATTTTGTTTTTTTCCTTATTTTACCGGTAAGCTAAAACTGTGTGGACAGAGATTTTTCAACCTACAGTATGCCACAAAAGACATTAATTACACAAAAACTTAACAAATCATGGTAATATAAATGGGTTAAAAAAATAAAAAGTGAGTGGAACTGATAGGTGTTTACTTAGGAAAAAGAGTGACAGGTTTGCATTCCAGTTGTTTGACGCCACACAACCTCATGGAAATATAATTTAATTCTGGTTGTAACGCGCTTTCTGATTGGCTAAAAAATTATTTTATATCGTATAAAGAATGTTGCCTACGTCATAGTAGGAATAACGTCAAAACGTATCAATACGCCTGACGTTACGTTTAAATTTTGTACAATTTTACGTCATTTTAAAGGTCAAATGACCGTTTTCATCTACAATGCAGAGTAAAAAATTAAATTATAAGCAATGAATTCAATATTTACTAGTTTTATACGATATAAAATGGTTTGAAACAGTTTACGCTTTTTTATAAACTGCTTCGCGGTTTATAAAGCGTAAACTGCCCCAAACCATTTTATATCGTATAAAACAAATAAATATTGAATTCATTCCTTAAATGAAATAGTGCTCCATAAATCCAATTCATATGCTAAGTAAAAATCGCTGCATATTATGAAAAATTATTAAATAATCTGATTTTTTGCATACTTATTTTGAATTGACAGTCATTTGATAAAACATATGTCATCCTTCAAAGTAAAAAGTAATTTTTCCATGAATTACAGTGTCCGCAAACTTTTATAACAGCCCTCATATTTGGAGTTTTTAAATTATTTATCTAACAGACTTGAGACACTTACTTTTGGTTTGTGTGCAAATTTATTTAACAGAACTAAGGCACTTACTTTGGATTTTTTCGTACATCATCCAGCTGTCCCACCACTGTGGAGCCATTTGTTTTAATCATCTTGAATGCTATTTCACTGTCTTCATCTGTTATATATCTGTTTTGATAAACAAATTATCGATAAATACAATAAAATAAGACAAATATCTGTTTTTAAACCAAATTCTAAATGCTGAAATGGATATGGATTTGTACAGTTTGATGATGTTCCATCATTTTAACTTTTTAATACATGTAGTTGAAAATCCAGAGAAAAGAATGTGCCATAGATATCACAAAAATAACATGTAGTATATCAACATTCCATTATTTCTGTATAATTCATAATTAGAAAATAGGATCTCGTAGACAGGTAAATAACATTGTTTCTACAAATTGCAACCTGACTACTGTGATATTGGTTAGTATGATTAGCTGAAATGGTGACAAGTTTGTCCTAGACTGACAAGTGTTAATCTTGACATTCTCACAAAAATGAAATTTAGTACATAAAGTTTTTGCAGACTGTAGTGATTTAAAACATGCCTTTGGCTGTTTCTCTTTTGATATCAAATGAAGATTGGTAGAGAACACATATAAACAAAAGGCAATCAAAGTACTGAAGTACTGACGGGAGTGGATTTTATCGATTATTATTTATTTTAAAATCAACGATATGTTATTTTGCTTGGCAAGTAGTTTATGTTATTTTGCTTGGCAAGTAGTTTATGTTATTTTGCTTGGCAAGTAGTTTATGTTATTTTGCTTGGCAAGTAGTTTATAATCTGTACTTGAATTACGCACACTTTTATAATATGAATTCTCGGACTTTCGGGTAATCGAAATATTTCAAAAATTGTAATGGATCCATGCAATAATAAACTCTAGTCTCGTTCAACCAGATGCTCAGCTTTCTCCGTTAATCTCCGAAAGCAAGAGGTACTCTCTGCCAACACCAGGTCGCGTGATAGCTTGATGATGAGACCTCTAAATACATGTATAGACTGACTCTCTGCTTGTCGGAGATTTACGGAGACAGTCTATGGTTGAACGAGACTATATTGAACTCTGGTGTAGGAATACATATGACTGCAAAAAATATCTAAATTGTTCGTACTATTTAAAATCTGACTATTTTTAAGGTATTCATAAATAAGTTTCATTAAAAAAAAATGCTTCAGCAAACATTACATCGAATTTATCAATTTTCAAGAACTAAGTCTTGTCAGTGGTGATGATTTGAGTTTAGGTCCAAACACTGTTTCAGTTTTGGTTTGCCAGAGTAACTGCATAGGAGAGTTGATTAAAAATCAACTCCCAAAAACCACAATATAGTCAATCATCTGACCAAAGATAGATCTCAAAGCTAAGGGATCATTTTTTGACTATTCACTGTTTTATCTTAATTTTTAAAAACACTTCAGGTTCTTTATCTGTTCTTCATCTTTAAACAATAAATCTGTTCTTCATAAATTTTGCATAAATTAAATAAGAAGTTTTATGATGGATCTTCATTCACGACATTTTGTTGGTCTACCCGATAGCACTGACCCAAAGACTTTGTTGTGTTATTTAAAGGGCTAAAGCTCTAAGAGCCAAAATCAGATTTCAAATCCCACAATTGAAAAGTAATACAAAGAAACATTACCCCACTCATTTTTTAATTAATATATCAACACTGCAAAATGAATTCAAATTTTCCATATAAAAACCAAATCTATTATACTAACAAGCAATTTACCTGTATTTGTTGACTGGAGGAAAATGTTTCTTTATTTTGTCCTTGACCCCTTGACATTGAGTGAATAGAGACCATTTGACTTGAGGCTGTAAGTATAAATAGACCTTGACATTGAGTGAATAGAGACCATGTGACTTGAGGCTGTAAGTATAAATAGACCTTGACATTGAGTGAATAGAGACCATGTGACTTGAGGCTGTAAGTATAAATAGATAAACATACAGGGGACGAATTCATTACTGCTTGTAAAAAAATTAGAAATATACAGGGGGACAAAGTCAGCACTGCTTATGAACAAATTCAAATGAAGATATAGGGGACAAATTCATTACTGCTTGTGAACAAATTCTATGAACATACAGAGGACAAATTCACCTCCTCTAATGAATAGTACATTTTCTTTCTCAGCAGTTGATATATTCCCTACCATTCTCTTGTCGTAGTAGTCCTCGGGCTCCTGCCCTCGGGGTACCTCTGTACTGACATTTGGAGAGAGACTGCAGTTGATGAACACCTCTTCAAGATTAGTCAGCATCTGAAAAAAGCACAGAGGGAGTCAAGAGGAGCAACTCTGTCTTATAGAGAGGTACAAACCTGGTACTGGTACATTAAATGATTGAATGATCCATGCAGATGAAACAACTCAAATATTTAGACCACAGCATTTATGATAAACAGACTAACGGAGTAAGTAACGAGTTCACAGCATTAATTAACAATCCACAGACAAATGGAAAACCTTAAATAACGAGTCAATGACTTTCACAATTCATAAAGAGAAGCAACTCTCACCTGTAGATCCAGGGGCAGGTCATTCATCCTGGTGGCCAGGGTCCTGATTTCTCTGTCTGACAGAACCCTGTAAAATATTTAATACAATATAAAAGTCATCAGTGCACAAAACATGTTTAATGATTCAAAAGTTACTTTCATTTAAGAAAATTCACTTTTCACTAATATATAACCAATAAGCTGACAAGATTTAATAAGCATCATTTTTCAGTCTTCTGGATTTCTTTTACTAAATTTATTTTCAAACACATTCTCATTCATAATTAGCGGAGCCTCAAACTTCAAAGTTCCCACCAAGTTTTTATAAGACGCTTCTATTCAATGATCTCATCATTTTCTTGGTTTCTGTAAAGCTTTGGTTTATTTGAATCATATTTCCCCCTGATTATACATGTACTCCATCATTAACCACCTACCCCGAGTGATCTGTGTCGAGTTCTTCAAATATCTCCTCTGCCGTCCTGTTCCTAGTGACGCCCATTAAATAGTAGAAGTAGGAAAAGGCAAACTGCATGTCGTTCCTGCTGCGTATCTTGTTTGATGAAGTCACCTCAAACTCGGCAGGAAACCTGAAGATAATTCAAAGCAAACGTCCAATATTTATTGTAGCAGTCTTGTTTGTTAAACTGTTGTAAATTCTTTGCATTAAATTGGTAATGGCATATTTTACTGCTTTGAAACAGTACAGTATGTTTATTAGTAGAGACATTTTTTTTCTAATTTGATCTCAACTTGTATACATTATTTATTCAATTATATTTATTGTGGCCAAAAATGCAATAATTTCATAAAATACATGGGTACCATCAACAAATTTCATTTATAAAGTTTGCAGGGTAAATAACATTTTCAGGATGAAAAAAATACTTTGGGCTGAAGATCGGAGATCCTTAATCAGATTCAACTTTGTGTTTCAAAGCAGTGAGGTAGCAGAATCAAAACCTTTGAAAGATCTAGACCTCAGAAGTCTTTAGTACTTAAACAAATTAAAATTCAGTGCATTATAAAGTCAAAGTCAATAGGAGTGACTTGACTTTGGTATTAAAAATACAAAACAATTCATATGAGAACCTCCATTCACCTCTCATGAAGTTCATTCATGATGTCCTTGTCGACCATGTGTGGCATGTGACCAGGGACCTTCCGAGCCGTGTATCCGAATGCCTTGTTATACAGCCGGTTAACGTGGCGCAAGGAGTCTCCAAATGTGTCAAGGAGCTGACGACCTCTGAACTCTAACACAGTGTACTCTTCCTTGGTCTGCTGATTTTCTTTTTCCTTAAAAGTACACATAAATGTACCGGTACATCAATGACACTTAGGAATATCTCAAGATGCATGATTGACTTGTACTTGAGTTTTTTCTGACAATCAAGCGGTTTGAAGCAATGAATACATATAAACTGTACATGCTGGACAACCTAAAGTTGAATTTCATGGACCTGCTAGTACCTCTTTTAATTTCTTGAATACGCCTAGTCGTTCCCAGGGGAGATTCCTCTCTGGCTCACTCCCTGCCCTGATGACATTGTCAAGGTCAACGTCTACCAGACTGAGAGTGTTCTCCTTTCTGATTGGCTGATTCTGCATCCTGATGACAGACAGCAGGCCCCGCCCCTGGAACACCTCCTGATGATTTTCTTGGAGGTATTTTTGGTACCTGTCCCACAAGGAAGCTTGTTTAATGTGGAACCCTTTTTCAGTTAATTCCCCTAAAATAAGATTTTTTGTTATTAAAATATTACTAAAACTTCAAATTAAATTATGACTTTCGTAAATAGTACCAGTACTACATTAGTCAAATAAACAACGTCTCTTAACAGTTCTATTTTTGGCCTTTTAAAGGCTATAACAGTTTTGGATTCAAGTAATGTACTTGTATGAATGAACTCTTGAACATACCACTTTCAAACTGCTGTTGAATTGATTTTAATTCTTCCTTGAATTCTTCGGGTAAAGTCTCTGAACTAAGGTTGACAGATTGAGGCATTGTGGGATACTTGTATACTTTGGCTGGTTTTTGGGGACCTCTAAAATTACAAGTAAATGTATTTTATCAAAACATGGCATGATTCTATAAAATCATCCCAACAGGCAATTTCTTGATCATGCTGAGAAATGGATGAAAAACAGTCTAAGCTCTTTGGTTTTTGGACTAGAACTAACCTCTTGTGTTTTGGGATGTCGTAGATGTAGGGTTTCTCTGTGGTGGTCACATTACTCTGTGTGGTATTACTGACCCCCAGGGAAAGCTTAGATGGCTTCTGTTTCGTGTCTGTCAGTAGGGTGAAGCTGTACTGTAAGGTACAGAAATATTTAAAACAATACACCTTCTACTCCTCAAACCAAAAACTGTTGTAATAACATACCCAAACACTGAAATGTACGTACGTTGAATGAGTTACTGTCGTTACCAGTGTGACCTTTTAACTGGAAATAAATGGCTGTTTTGTTGTGGTCGGCGTACAGGAGGACCGTGATGACCTTAAACTTGTTAGCCACTGATGCCAGACGGACAACCTCTGACTTGTTGTGGGTCGCAGATGATATGGAACCCTCAGAACCAGTCAAGTCTGTCAGGTTTAGAAAGACAATTGTCTCCCCTGGAAAATATTACAAGTTGACCATACTCGTATTTGAATGTAAGCAAATTTTTTTAACAAGCTTTAGGATATATGTTCATACATTTAAAATCCTCTTACATTCACACATATTGATTATTGACTCACCTGGTGGGACTTTATAGTAGGTAGAGTTCCTGTATATCTTGATCTCATACAGATCTCTGTAATTATTCACTCCACAATCTCCAACATCATATCCACAGTTGTGTACATTGCAAGACTGAAGATAAAACAAAAACACACGTACAGCACATCCCTAAAAAGTTGGAGAGTTATGATCCAAGAGTTGCGTTCCCTTAAGTTTTCTTATATGTTGATGCTTAGCTATTAGTTTGAGATACTTAAAGATAGTTTCAAAATAATTTCAATTATAACAAATCTAAGATAACTTGAGAAGATAATGAACTGTTGAACAATATTGTATGATATTTATGTAATATTTTAAATCACATTTTGAGTTTTAAGTACACAAAGCAGGAACAGGTAACCATAAAAGTGGACAAAGTTCACAATACATGTGCAACGTTTTAGAGGGTAACCATTGTTTATTACATTATTTATAGTGTTTACAGGTGTGTAAGTCGTACTCACAGTGTCACAGTATCGGTCAGCCAGCCAGGAGGTGGCACAGCCTTTGTTACAGTACTCTGTCAAAGGAAACAAGGGTTCATAAAATGATAGGATGAGAGAGAGAGAGAGAGAGAGAGAGAGAGAGAGAGAGATCATCAAAACCCTGGTCAGACAAGAGATGAGCTACATTTTGTAATTCAAAATCCTTACTTTAACTTTAAAAGCTTTTGTCATTAAATATGTAACTTCTTGAAAGGTGAAATACTCAGTCCACTTATACTCACTGACTTCACTCTCTGAGTTGTACCCATACCCTGGCCACTGAGCCCCACCCCCACCAGACTGGGCAGCTTCACCTGGACACACAAAAAAAAACATCAGTTATTACTCAGGAACATGTATTATCATTACATACCTGTACAAACCCACTGTCACCAAAATGTTCATATTGCTCAACTCAGTCCTCAACTCATATCCTTCATAGAAAAGTGCATAAATTTAAAGTCAAAACTCAGACTTAAGGTCAAGTATTGACTTAAGGAAAGTTGGTGATGGCAGGGTCTTTTTTCATGCACTAGATTCATTGACTGTTACCTATAGCAGATTATTAAATTCATGAATTAAATGGAATAAAAAATATAAAACTGTATTTCTGCTACCATATTTAAAACTTTGTAAACTGAGTTGAAAGTATTTTTCATAGATATCTGTTAATGTAAAAAATCTTCACAATACACTCGGTGACAATTTGATTACTGTGGAATCATCATTGTTCGTGGGGGACCAATGTTCCAGGCTTTTGTGGGTAACCCTTGCCCAAGAATTTACATCCCCACGATTGTATATGCATGTACAAGCATTTGTTTAATATCTATTAAAATTTCAACTTTCTACCAACGACATTATGTCCCCATTAACCAGGAAAAATTTGGCTAGCTACCAAACATTGACCCCCACGAAAGAAAAAGGTTCCACAGTACTTGACAGGTAGAAAGCCCACCTGTACAGTCGCCGCCGTCGTACTCGCACTCCGAGTTGTTACACGCCTTGTCACAGTATCCGTCATTGATCCAGGTGGACGGACAGCCTTCCTGACAGCTGGGTACGGGCCACGTCAGGTAGACCCGCTGCCCCGTGGCCTGGGTGTAGAAATCCTCGGGCCACACCTCCCTACCAAACATAACGTCGTCGTTCATATAAATGAACTTCTTGGACAGTCCTGGGATCCGATGGATGTTGGCCTCTATGGCCGGAGAACTGAAAGTCGGAAGGTGGGTCTTGTTTGGGAAAATTTCCTGTCAATTTACAATCAAATGTATATTGTACTCTTTGTTCACATATAATGGCTTATATATTCAGCTACAATACATGAATTATAATTTGTTATACAAGTTGTTGTTTAAGATCACAGAGAGTGTTAACTTAAAGAATGAATGATATATATGCATACCTCATGAGTCACAATAGAAACCCTGGGGTTTTCCAAATCTAACCAATGAGGAATCTGTCCGTTGGTCACAATAAAGACATGTCTCACCCAGGGGGCAAACTTCTCCACCGATCTCAAGGAATATCTCAGCTCATCATTGTCTTCAAATCTACTGCTCGAGATATCCTCATCTCGGCTAAACTACAAGTATTTATCAGACATTGTTATGAATGCAAACTACATTGTGCAAAATACAGATATTTAAAAGTAGATGTACATCTCCATCTTACAGGGAATATTCTCTTACAGAAATGAATTATATTTGGAAAATACAACTTTTTGTATAAACCATTTTAACTACTAGTAGGAAACATGATGTACATATGCAGGCTATGTTGTATTTAAAGTGTTTTTTAACTAAAGCTCCCATAAAAAATAAACAATATCTTGGATCACCTATTTTCCATTAGGTATAAATTCTACATAGTGTATAGGTCACCTAACAGGGTTTGACCTTTGACCTTGGCACACTTACATCCCTGAGGTCCCACACCAGGTTGGCAGCGTTCAGCGTGGGCTGTTTACCATCAATGGAAATGTTCCGGACCTGGAAATACAAACAAAGGACTCTGTTTTATCATCAAGCTTATTTCAAGAATAATGTCTAAAGAATTTGGGAATGAACTTACAGTAACTAGAGTATCAAAGGCCTTCTTGTTTGGTACGTATAAAACAGCCAGCCCAGATTCTGTGTCATAGGTGATCTACAAAACATAGCATGTCTCATGCTAAAGTCTGGAGTGCATCTATTAAGAGATAGTAAAATCAACTGATACTGCTGGCAATCAGAATAAGGGAATATATTCACCTTCTCAATGCCCTCCCTGGTATTTTCTGGCAGTTTTTCTTTGAGTTCGTGTTCGGAGTATTTGGAGGGGAACCCAGCCATGATGATTGTGTCAGATAGGAGGATGCTGCTGTGTACCGTCCAATCGCTGGTCTATGACAAAAAATAAAAAGCTCTGTGAAGACACTCAAACATTAGAATGAAATCCCTATGACCATGTCTGCGACAGAGTAAAAAAACCTCTGTAGAGACACACAAGCTTAAGACAAAGTCTCCTGATACCACATCTATGATACTCATAAATTCAACACTATTAATTAATGATTTTCTAAAATAATGATTAATATGATCAATCTATGAGGTTAACAAACCAACTTACAAAAAATCCCTGGGCCATGGAGAAATTTTGCTTTCCAATGAAAAGTGTCTGATTTCTCAGGGAGAGAACTGAAAATACAAACAGAATAAATGATAAATGATCCCTAACAGAGACGACTAGCCCGAAAATGACAAATGGAATAAACTGTAAAAAACTAAGAAAAATAATCATTCATAAATGCACATAACATTTAGTGATGTGCTTCAATTAGCAGCAGCTATGATCCACCAAAAATGCTGAATAGAATACAGAGCCAAATTAAATAAAAATTTACAGTGTTGGGCATCAGTATGATATCAGGGTATAATATCACATGTACAACATACTTCTGTCAAAGGAGAGAGAGAGAGAGAGAAAGAGACCTTGCTGTTTGTGTGGGAACTCCACCACAGTGTAGTTGATGCTGGAGGTGGTGCTGGATTGGACAGTGAATGTCCGTGTGGCCTCTGAGAACTCCGACCTAATTCTGCCCAGATCTTCCAGAGTGGTTCCCTCGGGTATGACCGGGTCCAAAACCAACAGGCTCGTGGCCAGACAGTTTGTGAATACACACTTCTCATCCCTGTAACAACACCATCATTTAATGTTGTTTATCAGTATTTATCATGATCATTTCTTTCTGGCATTTTGTTCTATAAAGCTTTGAAGTTCCATAACCTTTTGGACTCTGTATCACAGGCACTTGTTTCTGAGAAAAAAATTTACCCTATAGTATAATAATAATACGTGTTATTATTATACTATAGGGTAAATTTTTTTCTCAGAAACAAGTGCCTGTGCTCTGTGTATATGTATTTTTATGATCAACATAAAAAAATGCATCAAAACTACTACATGCTCCAACACCTATGTATATGTTCTTCCCTATATAGAAAGCCAAGATTATGGTAACACCGATACAGATTGTCATCTTGCAAAAAAAAAAACCCCTCTAGCAATAGAAATTTAATTTACTCATAGTTTTCACATACTTATCTGTAACACCAGACCTAGATAAAAAAAAAACCATGAAACAAAGGTACGTGTATCGTTAACAAAGTAGGAATAAATCAAATAGAAAATAACCCAGAGTCTTCATGAAAAAAAAAACGGTTTTATAACAGACATTGGGGTTAAGGTTAGGTCCTGTTTAACCTTGAAAGGACAATGTACCTGAAGGTCAAACACAATAGGAATATCTGTATGGTGCTGTAGAGTTTTTTCAGTAAATATATTTCTTAATTTATTATTCATGCATTAATCCAAATAATGTAGTACTTATTAAGAACAATCTTATCACCAATCTTTAAAATAAATATCTTCTATAAACATATCTATACTGACTTTTCAGACAGGGTTTTAGCAAAGGGGGAAGGGGGTACATGTATTACCAGGTGTTAATCAAATCCATCACGTGTTTTTTATGGAGGTACATGTATAATGAATATAAAGAATCTAGGAAACTAAAAGGAGGGCCACAACTTAAACTCAATATAACGGTACATGTAGGCAGGTTTATCACAGTAAAAGTCTTTTTGTAAAATCATTATCACCGAAGGCTTTTTACCCTGGTCTGATGAAAATTGCTCAATCAAATGCAGTTTACCTTTCACTAAACCACAAATCTCTATTACTTACTTGGTGATGTTCAGTTCTTTCTCCATGCCCATTTTGAATGCCCTTAATTCACTGAGGAGTCTAGTGTCCGTACCATTTACCCAGGTGTACACAACGTCAATGGGCAGTGGTGTACACAGCCTGTCAAGGTCAGAGGGTCAAAAATGTACATAATGTCACTTAGAGAGAATTACTAGTTCATAATGTCACAATCAGATGATGTTACTAATTATATTGACACTCAGAGGGTCTAACTTGTACAAGATGACATAGAGAAAATCATAAGGACATACAGCAAGAAAGATCAAAGTATCACTTTTACAAGAAAGAATTGTGCCAGTTTGTCTAAGATCTGAATGACTTCCTTTTTGGAATATGTACATAATCCATGTAATAATGAATGATTACACAAAAAAATACTTAAACACAGTGCTACATATTCAAATATTGTTTTTTGCTATTGACTTCATGAAATCAAAAATACCCAATAATTTCATTAAAAATTATCAAAGATTTTAATGATTAATTTCTACATGAAAAGCTTATACCGGTTACTAAACATTCTGTGCATTGATAATTACTCAATAAATCAACAGAGCATGTGAGAAATGAAACATATATTATGCATTTAATAAACTAGGTTAGCACTTCAGGTTATGATCTCAAACTGAATGGCCAATAACCTGTGACAAATGACCTTGATGTTATTTAAGAATGACCTGTGAACTATTCATCTGCAGTTTAAATTTCCAACTGACCTGGTGCGATATGACCTGCCAGCAATGTTATCACTGTAGGAGTTGAAAACCGCAGCATATTTTTCATGGCTCCACTCTAGAACAGTCTGAAAAAGAGATTATATTTCTTATTGATGCACAAAGAAATTTTATTATTAAAATTTGAATTTCATTTGTTCGAAAAGAGAAAATTTTTAAATGAAATTGTCAAATCTATTTTTTATTCCTTAAAAATAAATCAATTTTGTTTTATACAACAATTGACTAGCAAGTTCTACAACTGACATCAAAATCTCTCACTGGCATAGATGTTAGCACAAGGGGTTCATTAATGTGGGAGGAAACTAAAATGCCCAGAGAAAATTTATGTGTCCAAGTGGGCAACCACCATACCCTTTCATATACATGTACTACCACTGTCGATCATAAAGATCAAATTTGGGTTGCAGCCATGAAAAGACATTGTCCACTACACTACTTGGACACCTTTTTTTATTATCATATTATTATATTAGTATTTACAGACTTCAATGTTTCTGATTTCCTATTACAGAAATGGGATGATTCTTTGTTATTTTAGTAATTCATAGTGATACAAAAACAGCAGATATTATACTATCAAATACTGCCAAACTGAAAAGATCATACACTAAATTTTCATAAAATTTTCACCTGTGGATTCTCATCTCATTATTCTTAATTTTATCTAATGCACTTCTCTTTAAATTTATTTTCCATTACATACTGTATAGCAAGTAGCTATCAATAGGAGGAAATGGGCTTTATCATTTACAATATAAATACAGCAACGGTTCTTTGGTTTATTAATAACACCAACAGCTGTGGCCACCAAATGCTACCATGAGTTAATATTTCATTCACTGTAAATGTGTGTTCTTTTCTTTTTCATTTGATTAAAAATAGGTTTGATCGGTTTTGGAATGTGTGTCACGAACGAAACAGCTGCATTGCCAACATGGGTCTTTATGTATATCAATTGATCAAGACATGGGGATTCCATCCAGTTACACTAATGGGTACATGATTCCACATTCAGTTCAATCCTTCGTACAAATAGAAGGTAATTGAGACAGATGCCCCATACAGTAATTCTGACTTTAAAAGGAATTTAGATAAAAGAAAATCTTAAGAAATATATGATAGATTTTAACCAAGTTAATTCTTTTCTTATTCATGTTATTAAAATGTAAAGTCAGGAACTAAAAATTTTAATTTCTTCAAGAGCAAGTTTTACTGTACAGTTCTAAATAACATTTTTAAAAATAAACTAAACCAGAAGATATTGGAAAAAACATTATATCAATGCACGTTGCAGAAAAACGAAATATATTGAAATTCTCACAAGCACCTACTAGATCTTCATGTCTGACTCATAATGACATTTGTAGTCAGACACTTATAAGTTATATGATTATTATACATTAGACATATAGGGTTCAGATTTTCTTACAGAAGCAAGTGCTTATCAGTGGGGCTACAGGCTGCCCTATAGATGAATCCTAAATGATTTAATAGTCATTAATTATACCTGCTTGTATTCAATTGGATCATGACTGTAATAGTACAATCAATGTACAAGGGGCATACGTTCTATCATTTTGTGTGCTTAAACACTTACACAAAGAACTTAGAAGTCCAGATACATGTTCATACATCTTTTTTACCTATGTACAAGGTGTATATATATACATGCTACATGTACTGATGATGGTACAGTACATGTGCTAGACTCCTAGAAATTATGGTTTTAAAAAGGTTAATATTTATCACATTTATCATATGACAGTGTGAAATGCAGAATTTTAGAAATAAATAAATTCTGAAATCGATTCAATTCGGAAATCTTCTAAATATAACGCCCCGCCCACGTTGGAAAATTAAAAACAAAGACTTTCTCACCTCTCCAAAATGAAGAGCTGCAACAATCAGAATGACAGCGGCCGCAATAACCATAAAAATTCCATATTTGTGTGATAAGACATCGTATACCCTTTTTTGTATTACTTTTCTTAAGTTTTTCAGCATAATAAAACTCGTGATCACTCGAGTGACTTTTTCATGGGAGCTGCCATCTTTGATTTGCAAAGCATTGTGGGATACTCAAAATTATGCCACGCGAGTTTCAGTTTGTCGACATAATAGAACATGTGATTCATATTTTTGATTTATTACCTCGCCATCATATGTAATACAAATTCATCCTGAAATCTACCTACAGTATATTTAGAAAATTTGCGGAGTGTAGTACACGCTGTGTATTGGTAAAAGATGTCACTGAGGGAGGAAATTGCCAAGTTGACCACCCCAACCCCCGTGTTCTGTGACCCAGAGGACGACATAGACGATGGTATAAAGTCTGAACGATAATATACTCTAGCTAAAATATGTCACGTTTTATAATTTGTTTAATAAGAACAGAGACATAAATAACAATCAAATAAAATTATTTATGTCTGATCAGAATTACAATGTATGTGATATTACAATATGCCCTTCTGGTATTAATTTTTTTAAAAATAAAACAGTCATCAGAGATTTAACATGCAAGTGCCTTGTTAACAATGAATGTACCAGTATTTAATTCATAACGATTGTGTACAGCCTAGGAACTACTAGTATATACCAGGACTATAAAGTATATAAGTTTTAAAACCCAGGCAGTTGTCTCTTAATTTTTTATGTATTACCTTAATGAGGATCATTTCTGGTTTTCCTAGTCACTGCCGCCAAATTAACAGAGAAGTCTGCAGATAATGAAGAGTTTGCTCCATTGCCAGCCAGTAAATTAAGACAACGAGTGGCAGCACAATCGGCAAGCACAGAAAAGAAGTATGCTGGTCGCAAAATATCCCGCTCTAAGTTGGTGGACCTCGATTCAGGTAGATAAAGAAATAAATCAGACATTATCATTGCAAATTGAAAAGGAAGAGAAATAATTTGATATACCGGTACTCTAAAACATGATCACTTTAGCTTACAGCAAATTCTTGCGATTCAGTTTTAAGAAATGTGTTTCAAACTTATCAGATGTACATTTATAAGAATCAAGATAACTTGCCCCTGGTTTTTACTGTACCGGTATATAGATAATTGACTCATTTATCTTCAAGTTTGTTGATGTTATGTTAAGGGTAGAGTGCTTATATTTTATCATCTTTGCATACTTTTTTCATCTTTAATGGCTTTATATTGAATGATTGACTTCATTCTACAGACAACAGTGAGTCCGAACAGTCATCAGGGAGCATGTCAGGTGAAGAAGATGAAAACAGTTCTCTGAATGATGAAGAGATGATGGTAGAGGAGGAGCAGGGTGATGAAGATGATGAGGATGAATCAGTAGGCAGCGAGGACATAAAAACGACAGAGGAGGTGGAGGAGGAGTTGTCTGCCCTTGGATTGTTCAAGGCTAAGATGAAATCAAGCACAGATACACAGCAGCCTGGGCAACAGTTTAGGTAATAACATACAAGTAACACATAAAGTATTATTCTAATGTATTAAATGACAGGCTTGAGTATGCTCTCAAAACATTTACAAGAGTCAGTCTAGATATAAAAAAGTAAAAATTAGGTATCTGCTTATCTTTACTTTATTTCAGACATGATGTGTTTCTGATTATTTTGTAGCTGACATCCTGTCAAGTATATTATCTTTTCCCCTTGGCTTGATTTAAAGTGAAAGTTCTCAACCTCTTTTTATTTGTACAAATCACTCAGCTCTGTTGTCTCTTTCCTACAGCAGTTCTCTGCCGTGATGTTTTGTATACCTATAGCAGTGTGTTTCTGATTCGTTTCCCCACAGTTTTGTTGATGATGGAGACTACAGTAAATACTACGACTCAGGGGAAGATGGTGAGGAACACAGTGATGAGGATGATGAAGAATCAGATGAAGAGGAAGAAGAGGAGGATGAGGATAAAGAGGGGTCTGAGGAGGAGGAGGATGAAGACATTGAAGATGAAGAAGAAGGTAACAGTTATTAGCCGTATAGTCAGCAGATTGCTAATACATGTTGTAATATGATGTTTATGGCTATTCTGTAAACTAAAATGTGTATATGATTTGATTTTGTTTGACAGATGAAGGGGGAATGAGCAGTTTCTCAAAGTCTCAGCTGAATGAGGAGATACAAAAAGGAGAGGCGGCCCGACAACAGTTAGGTCAGTGGACTTAATCTGTAGGTTGTAGGTAGAAACGCTACATTGTACAAGAACCCAGTAACTTTATGGAAAAACCTTGTTTGAAATAAGTTATAGACTTTAGAAAGATAAATGCTAACTAGGTAAAGGGGGTTTTTAAATGTATGTGTGCCTAATAAACTGTGTGTGTACTCTCATGAAATTGTTATTTAGGTTTGTGGGATAGCTTGTTGGAAGGAAGAATCAAGTTTCAGAAAATTCTGTCAGCTGTCAATCAACTTCCTCAACCTGACACCTGGAAGGAGTTTGAAGAATCAGGGGAAGACAACTTTAAAGAAAAGAAAGCTTCAGGTGTGGAAAAATACAATAGTGTTGAATTAAAACTAAGTGAACAAGTTCTCTTCACACTACAAATTTATATTTTGATTAAAACCAGAGTTTGAAAGCGAAGAAAATTAATTAGCTAATGTATTGATTTATGTGACATGATCTGTTTACAGCGAAGTCCTTGTTAGAGAATCTTCTTCAGAAATTGATCCAGCTGCAGTCGGTCCTTCTACTTCAGAATTCAGAAACTCAATACATTGAGTCTGGTCAGAAAAAGTCAGTAAATATAAGTTTGTGGTGGAATATAAAAATTTTACGATGCATTGTACTAATAACAAGTCAGAAAAATTCTGTGCTCTTTAGGAAGATAGGGTTCAGTTTTTAACTGTCATTTGTTTATAAAGTATGATAAATACTCTGTAAATAGCATATGACTGTCAAATCACTGATTAGGAAAATCAAAATATCTTTAACATGCATTGTAGGCCAGTAAAGAAATCGGAGGACCCAGATGATGAGGAGATAACAAGTGAATCAGACTCTGAGGAACCACATGAAGCGACAGGAAATGTAAAGGAGACTAAGACAGCCGTCAAACGGAAACTCACCACAGAGGAAATCCCAGAATTCCTGGCCAAGCGCCACAAAGATCTCCATAGTTACAGGTCAGGATACTGTTCAATTTCCCAACCAATTAACTTAAATTGCATAAATTAAAAAAAAAGAAATTGGCAGGTGGTCAGCGAGTTGAATATGAATTCTATACATGTAAATAGTGGAGGAGGATTTTGACTTATTTTGTTGTAGAAATGACACACTGCAGAAGTGGTACGACAAGACCCGACTACTGGGAGGGAAACTGTCCAGTAAATCCTTCAGTGGATTCGAGCAGTCGGCCGTGAAACAGATAGAGCAGGTAAGAGATGGAGTCCAGTTTGTGTAGCAATGTAATAATGGAGTGAGGTTAAAGGAGTTTCAATATACCTGATAGATTAAATATGGCTAATATGATGCCAACTTTTCTGAGTTGATGAGGACAAATTTCTTAAATTTTATGTGTTTAGATTTTGACTGATAAGGACAGACTGGTCAAGAGAACTCAGATGAAGAGGGCGAGTTACAGAGTGCTGGGTAAACCAGAGGAATCTCAACTCCCTGTACAGGAGGCAGAGGTATTCTCTCTCTCTCTCTCTCTCTCTCTCTCTCTCTCTCTCTCTCTCTCTCTCTCTCTTCTCTCTCTCTCATGCACACACACACACACACACACACACACACAAATGTTATATTTTATTTGAAAACAACAAAAGCAAAATAAATGTGCAGCAGTATTTGACCTGAGGGGGTGGTGCCTAATAACCCAACATCATTATTTTTTGCCTTTGTACAAATCAATTCAATTTCAATTCAATATACTTACCAATTAAGTGCCCTCATTAATCAAGAAGATAATATATTGATGTATACATGTACTGATAAGTGTTTCAATAAAATGTTGGGGTAATGATTCTTGGTGTTTTAGCAGGAGACAGAGAGGAAGCCCGCAGTACATACTTACGACCCCGAAATATTTGACGACAGTGACTTTTACCACCAACAGCTGAGAGAGCTCATTGAGAGGAAGACATCGGATATCAACGACCCCATTGCACTTAGCAGGTGAGGCCATAGTGATAATCACACACTAGCTCTTTTTCTGGTATGATGTACTCTGGTTTAAGTTGAACCTTTTTATTAATACTTCAGGGTGCCAATTTATAAAATCAAGTGCATTAAGATACATGAAGTTAACTTAATTTAGCTTGTGAAATTGATAAAAGGGGGTTTGTATAAATTATTTCAACCTGAAATTTATATTTTTTTCAATCTTTTTTTAAATTTCAATGAAAGAATATCTTACATGTAGATGTTTTGTGTCTGATGATCTGGAATATATTCTCTGAGTTTTGTGCATTGATTTTGCCTTTATTTATGACTTATCTCCTCTTTGATGTCTCTTTTTGCAGGCAGTGGCTAGAAATTCAGAGACTCCGCAACAAAGTGAAGAGAAAGGTGGAAACGAAGGCATCCAAGGGGCGAAAAATCAGGTGATTGCTAAGTTTACAGTCAATGCTAAAAAAAAAATCAGTTGATTGCTAGGTTTACAGTCTATGCTTTCTCTATATTAAGTGTAGAAAAATTAGTTGATTGCTAGGTTTACAGTCAATGGTAGAAAAATCAGGTGATTGGTAGGTTTACAGTCAATGGTAGAAAATTTTACAGTCAATGCTTTCTCTATATTAAGTGTAGAAAAATCAGTTGACTGCTAGGTTTACAGTCAATTGTAGAAAAGTTTACAGTCAATGTCTTCTCTATATTAAGTGTAGAAAAATTAGTTGATTGCTAGGTTTACAGTCAATAATAGAAAAATCAGGTGATTGGTAGGTTTACAGTTAATGCTTTATCTATTTTAAGTGAGAATTAGAGTGTTAAGGTCACCTTTTAAAAAATTTTCTTTACTGTCTTTGGATTCAGTGTTATAATTTTCAGTTCAGGTTGTTTTTTAAAGATGCATGAAAATAATTATTTTAAATCAAAATGTCATTTTCTGCTTCTTTCTCTTCAGTTTGTTAAAGATGGGGTAACATATTTTTAAACATTCTCTGTAAAAATTCAAAGAAAGAGCAATACTGAATTTAAACATAATACTGTGGTGCAAACTACTGATATGAGTGAAAGAACAGCAACTCTCGAGAGTGTAGCTTGTTATTTGTGTAAGGGTTATTTCCCTTTAATTGACTTCTCTATACATATTTGCAGATACCATGTCCATCCTAAACTGGTGAATTTCATGGCTCCTAAAGAAACCTGTAACTGGTCTGATGAAGCCAGGTAAAGATTAATTAAAGATTATTAATTAAAGAAACAAAATAATTGACATTAGCAGATTGTTTGTTTAGATCTTGAATACAAGATTAGTATTTCTGTTTTCAGGGATGACCTGTTTAAATCGTTGTTTGGTCAGCGGGGCCCTACAGCTCCCATCTCCTCAGACGAGAGCATGGTTGGACGATGATGACTCCTCTAATCACAGAAGAAGACTCGTCATGGAAACTAATTGATGAACATTGGATTCTTCGATTTCATTACCACCTTATCTTTCTGTCATTTCTTGTGTTAATTTTCTAAAGGCTGAAAATAATGTTTTATACATTTATTTAATTAAAAATTATGTCAAACACTGAAGAAATTCATTCCTGTTTTATTTTACATGAAAGGAGAGATTCCTCAATTGTATGAAAGTACGGCAGAATGAGAACTCTTCAGGTTGCCTTGTGGAGGAGATTGGTAACTTAAAAACAATTTATCAAAGAAGTTGCGCATGAAAAACAACTTAAAATTTCTATATTTTACCAGAATTTAATTGGCTATACAGGGGCATATTCACAATATTGGTCAAATTTTACTTTTTATTTCAATTATTATTGTTTAAATGTTCTAGTAATGCATTTCTAATAATCATGCAAATCAATGTCTGAGTGTCAGTGGTAGATATATTGGCAAGATACAGAGCTCGCAAATTTTCGTTTTGTATTTTTGCTTGTGCTATGTTTTTGTTTACATTGGAGCAATATACCATGTAAGTTCTTTTTCAAGCTGATTTTTTTCTATCAGATTATTCATTTTAAACATAGGGAAACAGTTCCTAGCATTTGTCCCATTCATGTTAGGTCTAAAACGTGAATTTTCTTTCCAACATTCAAAATGTTACTTTGTAATAGAAACATGCTTGCATAACAAAGAATTATGAGCTCTGTATCCTGCGTAGCCTGTCCAAAGTTAATTCTATATGTTTTAAGTAACCCACGCGAGTAGGTTTAGGAGAATTAAAAAATAACAAACCCACCTTTATTTTTATTTGATATTGACCTAGACCGAGTTTACTAAAATACTGCAATTTGTACAAATTTCAAATGTTTAGTGAACATAATGGACTATATTAGATATACAATGAGAATACCAGAAAAGATGTTTATTAAAGAGGTAACACTAGCTTGAATATTCATTGTATTTACATTTATGTAAATGAATAAAAATCATTACGGTACCGTAGTATGAAAATCTTTAACTTGAATTGACGTTAAATGTAGAATTAACTTTGGTTGGCCTTAAAACTCGATGACCGACACTTTAATTGAGTGTCGGTCATTTGAGTACAATTATTAGAAATGTCTTGCTAAGGCAATGTAAAAATTTAAAAATAAAAAATAAATTTTTACCAATATTGTGACCATGCCCCTCATACGGTATGTATTTTTACACGTGGCAATTAACCTTTACTGGGCATTTTGATTTTTAAAACCAAGTCCTTGTCAATTTCTAATGAGATCATCTGTGGGTCTCAATTTGCCTTGCTATGAAGTAAGGCAAACATATCTGTTGATCTAAATACAAATCATCTTGCACTAGTTAATACCAAGTATCAGTTAATATTAAGACCATTTTGAGGCCTGTCTCTTTCATCCATTTGAACTTCAATATTTTGTACCAACTGAATTTGCATCATCCTGTTTTGAATAAATAAGAAATGAGCAACAACCAAATTGCAATTTACAATTTAATATGTAGGGAATCGTTAACAAGTACAGTGAAAATGATTTGCGAAAATATTTCTATAGACAAAATATTTACAAGTATGAACAGAGTATTTACAACAACCAATTCTTTATTCATGAGCTGGTGAGATAGTTCACTTGGTAGCTAACATCACTTTAAAAAGGCTCAATCTCTTGAGTCTATATCTGGTTTTCTCTGCTTTTTACAAAGAATTAGAGGACCAAGGAATAGCTTCCCTTTCACTTGAACAGAACAAATGAAGTTTGCAAACAGTAAAACAAGAACAGACAAGGACTTGCCATTTAAAAGAGCATCACAGACCAAATCCTGCATCTGACAGAATAAAACTCTAAAATATAATGTCAACAGGCCGGCTCCTGTGTACAGAAACCAGGTAAAATGTGATTCAGCACTGTACAATGGATTTAATAGTCAGGTCTCACCTGCCTAAAACACAGGTGAGACTGGATTCACAGCCACAGGTATTCTCTATAAACCAATTTTTATCTGCCACATTAAAAAGTTAATTTTTGGTGTATAATCAGCAAACTGCTGCTAAATTCTATTGAAATATTTAATTATTTTTATAAAGTAAAAAAAAATTATATTCAATAAAATGTGGCATTGAAATTCTTCAATTGCTGATAAAAGGTGGTTTATGTTTACACCTCATTGGAATCCATCAAGATGAAATAAAAAAAAATTTCACTGATGAACAAAATGTAAACAGGTTACGTCAAGGCAGACAAATACATTGCATATTAAAAGCACAGGATGGTGACATGATGAACATCTTGAGATCGTTGGGACACATATAAACACTGAATTCCAATGATCTATCATCAATCTGTGTGAAAGTTTGTCAATTCGTGGAGAACCCCTCGCAAGGTGCTTGTCCTACAGTACTAAGAGATATGTGTGATCTGTTGATCCTCGTTGAAGCAGCTGCCATGTAACTGTTTATGTAATGTACTCAATGATCTGACAGTCAAAGATTTACTGTAAATAGGTACCTCAAAACAGAATCAACATCACTTGTTGTTTTAGTACCACACGTTAAACAGTCAGTAATTTTTTCCTAACAAAATAAATAAATTCAATCAAATGCAGTATGGTTTTAAGTAATGCCCAGTAGATACTCTGAGGCAGTATACCGAGACGGGGCAGTAATAAAGACAAAATGTTTGCCAAGTTTAGTAGTGTACAAGTTTCACAACTTACCAGGAATGTAAAATTTGATTAGCACTCCAAATTACTATTTCTTAAAATCAATTAAACTGAAATTAATTTAAATTGTATGAATAATTAAGCCTTTTTGGTCCAACAATTGCACAAAGATATTCATTTTCTGAAAAATTGGCCCCCACGATTTCCATGATTATCATATGATTATCAACCATTCAATTTTCTTAAGTTTTCCCCCCTTTCTTTAAAAGAATTCCTTTCCTGTTTCAAAACATATACTTGTTGACAGAATAGTAGTTAATATCTGTACTCGAAATGTCACACAACTATGATCAATATACAACTTAAAGACAATGAACCAGAATGATTTGATGAAATCTTTGTACACAAATTAATTTGTTGTCATAAAAATAGCATTGTCAACATCTTGCACTCTCTCTCTCTCATGCTCCTTTCACACATCTCGCTCCATTTGCACTTCTCGAAAGTTGTCTCGGCACTCGGCTACGTTGTAAACTTGTTATTCTCAGTTCTGACACGATTTGATTTGCGGGCAGTGAATTTGGAGTCTCTACACAGCTGACATGTGTACACTTCAGGGACATTGTTCTTGCGGATTTTTGCACATGAGAAATGAATCCAGGTTTCGCACTCAGAACACTCGATCATCGGTCGTCCCGCATATGGCTTCATACAGAAACAAGTGATCAACTCGGACTCCTCCTCTGTAAAATAATAACACCAAATGTAATTTGCTAAGAAATTTCAGTCAGATTTTTTATCAATATATTCAGCAATTTAGAAATAATTAACTGCTTTATAATGACCTTGACATGTTGATTAGATATGATGTGTTTTTATCACGTACATGTCAATTTCATCAACACATACTAAAGTGTTGTTTTTCTATAACTTTTAACTAGATAATTATTGGTCAATCTGAGAACTGCTTAACCAAGTGTCTCCTATTTAACTGCTTTTTCCAGTCACAAATAAATAGTTCTACATAGACTGTAGTTTAGAGGTCACTAGAGTCAGTTTTTTTCACTTATTTCACATGACTTAAATGGGCCATTTAATGGTCTATGATCGAGGTTAGATAACTGACCTGAGTCATTGAGTTCCTGAGAACTGGAGAATTGGTGGGTGGGGCTGCCGGCCGACAGCGTGGTGTCCGAGGTGTAGCTCTCGGCGGTGCTGCCGCTGCTGTCCAATGGACTCATGTTGTTGTGGGATCGCAGGTCCTGTAAAAGATACACAGTTCTCAATATCAAACATCTGCTGCCTGAATAAGACCTATCTTGCATATTAGTATCTGAAATTTACTGAGTAACTGTATTTTAAACTAAAATCAATACATGATGTCATTAGATAAAATCAATCCATGGACGTGAAAATCAATATGTTTTTCCTGTCATTTAGCAAGTGCAAATAAAAGGATCATTAAAAGGGAATTGTCATATAGGTTTAAAACTTGCAAAAATAAAATGTGTTTGTACACATTTCATGCTTTAAATTATTTACCTGGCAAATACTTGCTCACTTTTCATTTACTACATGTACTCACAAATTATCATTTTGATAAAACAGAATCCAACCCCCTAAAGGTTTTATGTTGACATGAAATATTCTGATCTACACAGACTTCTCAAGGTTGTTTATTAATTAGCATACAAGGTGTGTTAAAATCCTCACGCAACTACTACGCACTACAGGTGATCTCCAACTTTTTGGCAAATCTTCAACATCCGGCCCCCAGATTTAACCAGTCAATATAACAGTGACAATTAGGTCACCGGTACGGGACACTACACAACTTGTTTAACTACTTATCATGCAGACACTTGTCGGTCTACACACGAATCAATAGTCGATCCCAACTGACAGCACAAGAAAAAAATTTATCTGCGTATACTATTGATTTCCATTGGTTCAAGATGGGTGCCCTCAGTCTGTGTGGTAATTTTCTCTTTCACTTGTGATGTGTTTTGGGAGAATTTAAAGACTGGAGATTGATTTTTAGTTTATCTACATGAACAGGATTTTGGTGTTGATTCTCAACAGGATAAAGCCTCTTTCTAGTGATTACTGATATCTGAATGCATCGTGGCCATCAATGTTAGCTCACCGTAAACGACAAGTAATCAATGCTAGGTGAGACTAAGCTAGTCATCTTGCTTCAGTAACCAGGCATATAATTAAATTGGAATCATCAGTGCATATCCTAATGACAGTAATATCAAATACACAACATCTACCACTCTGTAATCTCTGGGACCCCCTCCATTTTGGCTATGTTTTGTACTAAAGAAATGGGAGCAATCTTTGCTGTTATCTTTTTCCTGGTTTATTGTGAGAAGTCCTTTAGATAAAGCATGACACACATCCCTATACTTCCTCCAACCCTTTCCACCCCCCCCCCCCCTTCTTCCGACTAATCCCTTGAAGGTGTACTAGAGAACTAAAATGGCCAGAGCAGTCTGATAGCAAATAATGAATCGTACCTCACTGCGCTGGGTCTCGTATTGAGTGTACTCCATGATCATCGTACAAAACATGAAAAAATCCTCCTTGGTTTTCTTGCGCCTCGAAGGTAAACTTCCTTGATGCTAAAATAAAAACAAAGAGAAATCTTTTATCAAATTTCTGCAGAAAGCTGTCATTATTATCAATTGTACTTCTGCCACCAGAGGTGTCCACACTACAACCACCCAGACATAGTTCAGGCACCCTCGGGCTGATATCAGTTCACTGGTAAACACACAAAATTTTTAAAAAAAAATATCAGAGGGCAACCCGAGCTATCAGACTTGTTTACTTGTAGAGGGGAGCGGTAGGAGTCCGTTCTGCTTCAGGGGATGAGTATTATGGGGTCACTAATGGTGTAACAGGCATCACATGTCGGGACAAGCGAATGGTGTGATGTACCTGTATCCCCTACCTGTGACAACATGGATTTAATTAGAGAATTAGAGCTAACACTAAATAACCAGCGATTTAGGTGCAGACAAGCACATAGAAATTTCTCGTAATTATACACATGAGTCATAATCTTGACATACTATCATTACAGCAAAAAATCAATAAAAATAGGAGAAAAATATGGAAAATATTCCTTTTTATTTTCATGAAAAGAAATCTTTATCCTACCTTCAGTGAAACTATTCGCATGTTTTCTGACACATTTTATTCCGTTTTGTGAAACAAACAATGATACTGCTCTCCACAGCTTCTAGTACTGATCTGTACACAAGCCTTTTAAAATGAACTCAATGCCATTCATGTAGTATCATAGGTCAAAGTTCTACCCACGGATCTCATGAATATTCATGAACCTCCTCATTATCTGCTTTTGCCGCCATTCCAACAAGAAAGAAAATGGCCGAATGATTATTTCTGCGCAGTTTTCTAGCGTACCAGTTGAGAGGTGGCTAGTACCTGGGTGACAGTTTTGGCCCCAATGGTCAGTAGCTGAGGGAATCACTAAGGGTTTGAGCTGTTACTCTTTCCTGTTCCATATAACAGAGAGAAACTAGCAGGTCATTGTTGTGAGGAATACACAAATAACAAGGGTCATCTCAAAAGTGATAATTTTTCTTCCTCTTTCTGATGTAATAATTTAGGGACTAGATTTATTGGAATGGCTAGCTCATTTACTTGCACTATTTATTACCATGAGTTTTTGGATTTTGCAGGTTTTAAAAAACATTTGTAATTTTCATAAATAATTAGATTTGCAGTCAAGCTCTAACATTGAAATTAATATTACGATATTATGTAGACATTTAACAACTGATTTCTGACTGTCTCACTTTCAATTTTATATATTTTCATCAAATCACTGTTCCACCACAAAGAATAGATATTCTATATGTATACTTGATTGACCACAAAATACTATTTACACAATGTTTACGTCAAATTTCAAGGGTAGTTTTCTGGATATCATATTTCCAGTCAATACATTTTTCATCTTATGTTATAATACATGAATTAATCACTTCCATAATCTAAATGTTTCTTTAAAAAATTTCTTACATTTTATGTGTAAACTAAAGATGCAACCAGGAACCTTGACCTTCTGCCAAAACTTGTTTACAATGCTCTCTGGGAGGCAACGGGGTATAACCTTACACTTCAATGGGTACAAACCCTTCACAATAAAATTCTAAAATATCCAGAAAACTGCATCCTTTCTTCTGATTATCAATTGTATGTAAAAAGTTAAAAAAAACCCTGCATACTTGATGAGTTTAGGTACTGGGTAATAATAAACCTATACATCACAAATACTCACATTTAACATCATAGATTCCTAGAAACTGTAGTATAACTCATTACAACTACTTGCATTCTATTAGAGTGTATGCAACAAACAAAACCAAAACCCTGGTTACAGCTATCAAAGTCTTTTGTAGCATCCATACATTGATAAATGATCTGATGATAAAGTCTCTAATGCTACCCACATCTCTAATGCAATGCCCACATCAACAAACCTAAATTTAATTGACAAAATATTTTGCATGCAAGCTTTTCAAAACTGATAAACAAGTCTCTATTTAGCATTCCTCACCCCTAGACGTGCCACCCCAAGCTTCAAACACGGGCAAGAACTTCAGAGCTTCATTTCATAAGAGTCAAAAACATTTTTGTATTTTCATCATGTTGATAGTGAGCAAAATTTAATTTTTCACTGGAGGGTGATGTATGTTTCCTATTTACTCTAATAAATTAAACAATAAATATACATTAATGCTATATTGGTATATAGAGTCTGTGAGGGAATTTCTATCCGTTCTATAGTATAAGCATGCTAAAACAACAGTGTCATCGAACAGTGCAAGGACAATATTGATATAATTGTGCATTATCATTAAGGTTTGTCATGTCTATGAAAATGTTTATGAATAAATTTTTCGTTCAAGCATTTCAATGAATTTAACTTTGTTCATCGAGAGGGAAGCAGTGTTTTAAAATCCTTATATGTACAGTATAAACAACAGATTTGAAGCTGGTAAGAGAAAAGGGGGGTCTGAAGTGTTGTGGTCTTAATACAAACTGGATGAAAAATATATTCCATTGAAAAACCTAGTATGTTGGCATTTTTTATCTTATCCTGATTCCTATTTACCTGAAATGTAGCAGTATGATTGCCCAACTTCACGAAAATGGCTGACCAAAATGAAATGGCCGCCATCTTGACGAGCGTCAAAATCGACATATTATCAAAGAAAATTACTGTTCCCTTACCTCGTAGTCGACCTTTCCCATGATTTTCCTCTTTTTTGGTGCTGAAACACAAATAATGTCCAAAATAAGTAAGTTTTAACGAAAAATATCCAATAATACACTAAAAATCAACAAGAGATGGGATGACAGATCCAAAAAATCTTTTCACTTGTCGACAACAAAGTGACAGAAAATTTCTGATTTGATTGTTTTCCCAACAAATCTGAAAACACATAGTATCAAAAGAAAGAACTTCATTCAGTAATACACCTCAAATATTGACGAAAACACAATTTTTCCAATACTCAAACTGTAATGGCGGTCTATTGTGTGAATGAAGACACAAACCCCTCTTCAGAATATTTGCTGCATACGCTTCAGAAAGTCTATGAAACAATAAAAATTTGCGTAAATATGATAGAATTACCTTTGAAGACTTCTTCTGTCATATTAATGCCAGTTTTTATGGTATGGAATTCCTATAATCCACAGTGAAATCAAAATCTCTGACGCTCGCCGACATTAAACGGAACAACTTCGTTAGAAATGTGATCCAACGCTTCGTCCCACTTGCCCCGGCTTGCAGGTCACGAACTCTCTAATTTGCATATTTGTGACGTTACTTTACCGTTAAAGATCTCAGTGCGCGGATCTCAGTGTCCTAAACTATTGCCCATCAAAAGCAATGAATAGGTTGACGCGAAAATAATTTACATATAGATTATATAGAAGAATTTTATTTATTTTCTACTAAAGTTCTTAATTGTTATGTAATGAAAATACCACAAATCAATTTAATAAGATATAAAATATATATAAAAATGTATAAATAAGACATACTTGAATTCATTAATGTTTAGTTAAAGGAACCTCTCTCTCTCTCTCTCTCTCTCTCAGCGTTTATCGAAATATGGGAATTGAAAAGGACAATTTCTTTTAATTATTATAAAATAATTGCATTTTACATGTACATATGTTACTACCCGGGCATTCATTGTGAGGGGTATGTTACTATAAATTCCAGTCTAGTTTGTCATTACGGGGTAATTGGCACACAAGTAAAAGCACTGGCAAAGAATACTCTGAGTCAGTTTTCCCAGCGTTTGATGTGTACCTTATATCCACCACTTGACCAAATGTTTTGTAATTAAAGCTGTTTCTGTCACACTAAAAGAATGAGTTTATAGATCATGCTGAGCATTATATTGTTTCTTTTTTTTTATCTTATACAGGTACATGTATATATGCACCAGCGTATTCTCTTATAAAAAAGAAATACATGTACTAATTAGATGAGACATTTAAGGAGAAGAATCATTTGTAAGCCCATTGCCCAATTTAAAAAGTAAAATTTAACATATAATTTGAATATCAAATAAATAAATAATTACATGTAATACTTAAATGTCTCAAATTTGCTACCTTTTTGTTAGAAATTTATCAAGGACTAAAAACAATTGTTTTACCAGTGATTTTTGTACGATCAAGTAAATTTTTACGCTTTCCAAACATGAGCTTTGTCAAACACCACAGTCAGAGGTACAGCATTATGGAATAAGGAGAGAGTATTTAGTCGTTCTCTCTGAAATAATGGCCATTTGATAGTACAGCTTTGTCAAGGATTGACATTTTTGCAACCTTGGATATCCAATCACTGCAAAATATCATGCAGTGTATACAATGTTAATTTGTAAAAACTCTAAACGATGAGTCTACTCATATAGGTGGAACATTTCCTCCAAAGTTAAATAATAAAATCCTTTCTCTTTTGGTTTGTGCATAATACAATCATCCCAGAAAACATACTTAACCCATACGAGTTACTTATATGTATAAGGTGAAAGTTAAAATTTTCCCATTTATATCAATAAGTATTCTGCAGAGAATTTGATCTTAAACTTTGAACTTTCTCCACTTTTGTCCCTGTCATTCAGCAAGGCATGTCTCTTTGCTGTTAGTTGTATTAAGGTACTTCACTACACCGAGACTTATACTTTTTAAGACACTACGTCACAAGATGGCGATTTAAATGTTTTGTTAAACTGTTTGTATCAGTCGATTCAGATGTATATCTTCATAGCTTAGTGGTTAAAGTACCAGTATTGTGAACCGCAGGTCATGAGTTCGAATCCACCTGGGATTTTTGTTTATGTTTACTGAATGAAATTTTTTAACATATCATTTTTAACTAAAATTGCCCATTTTTTCGCCTATTAGACATATATACTTCTTATTCATCATGCTTTCTATCATAATCAAGTAATTTTCTGCTGATTTGAGAAACTTTTTCAAGGTGTAGTGAGGCACCTTAAGGTGTTATGGAACAATTTTCAGTATTAATGCGGATTAAGGTACATTATAATCAAATAACTTTCACTGGTTTAGAATTTTCAAATTTTACAAAATCTAATCAAAAATTTAACTCTAAAATTTTTTTGAAAGGTAAAAATTATAAAAGTCCAAGGGATTCAAACTCAAGACTTACAGATCCAGAGTTAATGCTCTAACCCACTGCGCTGTTAACTGATTAGGGAAATGAAAAATATTTGAAATTATAATTGATTTTAATGTTTATGATAGGAAGTACATCACAATATTGAGGTGTCCCATACCACCTTAAAGCAAACTGCAGCTGCTGATTTCCTTAAGAATAATGGGGGGCAGGGTTACTGAATTGGATTTTACTATTTGATCAAGCAGCCTTGCTGCTTAAACAATGTTATCAAATTCATCAAATTTTGTAATAATGTCATGTAAATCTAAGAATAATCTGCTTTAAATTATACATACATGTATTTTCATTCAGGTCAATCCAAAATTTGACCAGTTTTGTACATCATTTCAAGAAGAACACAATAAGTTCGTATTTTTTCAATTTATTGTATGCTTGATTTCAATACTTAATAATAAAATTTATAAATAAAGCTTCCAATTTGATGAATAACAATTCTGACACACATACACACACTACAAAACATTCAATAACTGAGCAGAGAGTGGCACACGTCTCCCTGCCCCCTAAACTCATGCTTCCCTGGGTGACCGTCACTGAACAACCAGCCCTGAATTTGTCCACAAGCAGCTCAGCGGGTTTACTTGTGTTAGCACTTTATATCAACTCACAGCCATCCCACTGTACGACTTAAAAACAGCAATATGATAAATAATTTCATTAAAAAAAAATTAACAGCAGCAAAAGAAGACACCTCTTACTAAAATTTTATAGGTTTTTGACATTAAAAAATTCTAGCATAGTGTTGTAGCTTTTCTAACAGTTATGAAGTTACTGTACCGGAATTTGATTTACATTTATTAGGACTTTCTGCATAGATAATATTTTAAAGTTTTTCTCAATAAAGTTACCAAATTATGTAAGATACAGAAAAAAATAAAGAGTCAAAATTTCATCATGATCAATTGTATATTTCCTGTAAAGATTATCACACAATTTTTAACTGTAACAAAACTACAGGCATGTTGATATGAATACCCGGTATATATTAAGTTATCATCTAGATACTTGAAAAAGGAATTCATTGACGAGTGATGACCAAAAATGTTCACATTTAATGAAAGCACCTAACAACACACCTTGGTTATTCTTCTCTGTTTTCAAAATGGCAGTCTCAGAGTTATCTTTCTTAGATCTTCAGATCATAAATTTAATGAGCACCATCTAGAGGTTTGATCAATGTGGCAAACAAGAAAAAAAATTAAAGGAATAGAAAATAACACAGAATTAAATCCCTGCAGTAAATAAACCAATGAATAAGCCAGTTCTATATTGCACATTTAAAAAGGAGGTCAGCACAGAGAGCTTAAAAAAAAAGCCCAGCTTTCATCAATAAATGAACTTGTGTGGACACATTGTTAACTCTGTGATCTCAATCAACCAGTAAAAAAAGAGTTTGTTCTGTGAGTGGTTCCATACAAAACAAAGGCAAAGCCATAGTCACCCTTATGACTGAAATTTTTGTTCAATATAAAAACAAGAATTGGTTCCTTTTTACAATACACACTGAAAGTTAGCAAAAACAAGAATCACAATAAAATGTGACATACATTCAGGTCAAGTTCAAATGAATGACATGGATGAAGCATGACTTCATAGAACAATAGAATATCCCACACTGTTGACAAAATTACTCCATTTTCAAGCAATGTCTACATCAACATTAGCTTCATCTACTTGACTACATGTAACTGTAACATTATTCCATGTAACTGTAATATTACCACATGTAACTGTGTAATACTCAAATTGTTGGAGCTACTGATGCACACTGTGTTGGAATGCAAAATCTATAGATGATGTCTTCAATGCAAATCAACAACCACAGACATACACACAGACAATGATAAAAGATCATACAGGGCAGATAGGTAGACATATGTATCATATAGGCCATTTATTACAGTGAAGACTATGTACATATATGTACAAAGGGGTGCATAAGATTGCTGGTTCGTGAACTTGGAATATACATGTAACATTCAATCGGACTGTAACGTCTTATCACCCAGACTGTGTACTCCGAAAAATTATTGCACTTTTCAGAAAAAATCAACACTTTAAAACCTCTAACACCAGAGATAGTGATTGTACAGAGACAAAGAAAAGCTCAGCACTGCAAAGCAGGTAATGATGCCTCCCCCGAATACCCAAAAGTAAACAACTCTTAACAACACAGCTACATTCTGATTCATACAGCATTCTTCTATTGAATATGATGTACACAGGTACTTGTGTACACACAGGCATCTTGCAGGTGCTAAGCGTTTCAAGTCCATTTCATACTTAAACAGTTATAAAAGATAGAATTCTTACATCATATTCAAAGTGGAGCTATTACATGTAATTACAACAAAACAGATCTCATTAAATCTCACATCAGATACACCAAGCATCCCATAGATTCTTCCAAGTGCATGATCATTTGTACACAAAACAATTGTGTGAATATTATATATCTTAAAATGTACAATTTACATATTTACAATTGATTATATATCCTAATCTAGTTACAGACTAATTAAGTAGTTCTATAAGTAAGATTTCCATCAGACTATCCCTTCCATGAAACTTGTGTCTAGATTTTGAATCAGTGTCCGTATGAACCCCATTTCTTTCCGCGTGTTCTCAAATATTGTATGGGGGTCGATACACTCACATCGCAAACAATTGGGTGCCATCACCATGGCCAGGTTATTCACATCCATCTTGGTTACCTTGGAATTCTCCTCTGCAGCAAAAACCTGAAAGAAAAACATTAAAATAGAATTCTTACTATTTTCACAGAGAAAGTTATATAAAATTTTGTGGTATTTAACAACACCATCCTTCATCAAACAAGAACGAGGTACACAACATATTTTACATGAATATAAGATTCAAACAAGATTTTATGTGAAAGCAACATTGATCTTTAGGTATTAAGCAACAACATACATCATTATAAAAGTAAGAAAAAAACTTAAAACAACAAATTATCTTTCACTGAATTAACATAACTGTCCTGAATGAGGTGAGGCCAACAACCTACCTGCAGAAATCGAATGAGATAAGCCAAGACAAGACGGTTGATATCTGGGAGTTTACTGACGACTTCAATGGCCGCCTCAGGATTCTGATAATGCTGAATACACAGTTCATAGAACTCCGCGGGGATAAGGGGCTCGTAGAGTTCACGGTACCAGAGCTTCAGTAGGGAGGCTGGGATGTGGGGGTCCACGCAGTCAGGGGGGAGGGACCACTGGTCACACTTTAGCTTTAGGGCGTTGACCTCATCTATATCACCGGGCACCCTGTCAATTAAAGCAGCCAATCAATCAGTCAGTCAACACATAAACACACATTAACCCCAATTTTTAATAGCATGTTACTTCCTTATTGAGAGCCAACTAATATTTCCTCATTTCAGTGTGCAGAATGAATATTCAAGGTGTTGAATATTGACTATGGTGGTCTATGTATTCATAAAATATTTGTAAAAATAATCATTTATCCGGGTTTTCAATGAATATTTAGGAATTACGCACCTGAATATTCCCTCTGTCTGTGCTCCGTTATACCGCAGAACTTCCTCTGACAGTGTGGTCTGTATCCATGGCAATTTGCGGTCAGGGAATTTGTCCTTTTGTAGCAGCATGACATCATCGAGCGAGCTTCCAAACATAGAGGGAGAAAAGACCGATTTCTACAACACAGATACAGAAACCGTCAGACAACATGTTGTACAACAAGTGCACACAAATATCAAGAGTCAATTCAGGGTAAACATCTAAGAGTTAGACAGCTTAATACAAACATTTGTCTTTAGTGAGATAAATGTCTGCTTTTTTAAATTACTAATAATAATTTTCATCCTATCCATCAAAAATCTAATCATATGTGATAATGAAAGGAAACTTTTTCGAATAATACAAGTGCATGTTAAGACATAAAAATCTGTAACACTGAAACCAAGTCTTGAATCATTTTCAGTCAAGTTTTCTTTGATGAACATTATTATTTATGTACCTGTAGAATATTTGCTGTGTTAACTTATCCCAAGGTTACAGATTTCTAAAATCATACATAGTACAAATGCACCTGCAGAAAAGTTCAATATTTGTTATGTTTACTACCTGCATATTCCTAGATTCCTATAATTACTAGTATACATATTACTTATGAACCTACAGAAAAGTTCAACATTTGCTATGTTTACTAAGCCTCTATATCACAGATTTCTATAATCATACATATAGCTTCCTGCCGCTGACTATCGATGGAAGTGATTACATAGCTTTCCCTCTACCTCGGAGATTACGACATAACACAAACACAGGAAATGCCGGCCTGTACGTACCTTTGCCTGCTCGATCTCATCCATGTTGGGTTTACGTTGGCCTTTCTTTGGACCGCTGGCCATGATTTTATCCAGTCTTTTCTGGCATTGAACGGCAAAATGACTTAATGGTGTCTACAATGCAATCATCAATAACTTCTTAATCAGGTCCTCATGATGTAATATTTTAAGTTATTTAGAAAAGTAAAATGTTACTGATTCAGAATTTGTCATTCATTTTAGGCTGGACAACATTTGTCAGCTGTTTCATATCAAATTGTGCAAATATCAATTTGCAAGAATATCAAATCATAAACGGCAATCATTTATTACGATTTCACATAATTCACATCTGTCAGAAAATAATAGAGAGATTTTAAATCAACAATGAGAGCTTCTCATGATTTTACACAGATATTCATTCCTGTTGTTTAGTTAGGAATCTACAGTATTTAGATAAATTTGGCACAAAGACTACTGTTACTTGCACAAACAATATGAAGCAATCAGTTGTTTCCTCAGTAAGTACTATGTGGGTATGTATGATGTACAAACAATCAGTGGTTACCTCGGTGGGTATGATGTTATTGGTCTCATCCTGGTGTTTGGCGATGATCCCCTCCAGGTAACCGCTGAACTTTGTGGAAGGAGGGAAGAAGTAGAGACAGATAGCGATCATCTCCCAGCCCTTCTGTAGGCTGTCCCTGGGGGAGAAAAACAAAGAGACATGGTCAGTTACAAACACTGCAAAGAACCCAGCCCTTCTGTAGGCTGTCCCTGGGGGAGAAAAACAGTTACAAACACTGCACAGAACCACAGGACTTCACTGCAGCAACACACATCATGGCGTTGGCAAAGAGATTAACACAAGTCAAAGTTCCTCCTACTGAGGAAGAGGAGTGGTGTAACTGGTGAAAATACAAGTCTCAACCGGGACAATGATATAACATCAGGGCCCTACTTAAGACAGAGGATGTGCTACCTGGATTCGAGGCTAACCCCATGTTAACACATGTACCAGTATATCACAGTCTAAATTTAGACTGCTTTCTCAAACAAAACCCAAAACAGATCTTTTTCCATTTTTGTGTCTTCATAACATGAAAAATTTCATTGATTTTTCAAACTTTAACATTAATCTCCATACTAGAATGTACTTGCATGTTCCCAAATAACATGAAAAAAAAATCAACCCATAATCTTCAAAATAAGACACAATGAGACATCTTGGTGCTAAAATTTTGATAGTGCCTATTTCATACCAGTAAAATAGATACAGACATCTGAAGTAAGATGAATAGAATTCACCTCAGACATGTGACCAAGAGCTTATTTTCCGCGGCCATCAACACCTACCCCTTTCTGTTTTCCGTGGTCTGTTTGCACAGTTGCATGTAGATTTCGTCCCTGAGGTTGGTGATGCTCCATCCCTTGCTGATGATCTCCTGGGCGGCCTGCATCTGGGTCAGACGGCCCTTACGGTCACCCATGTAGATTTGGATCAGTGAACAGGTTAAGGAAATCTTTGTAACATGTATATACACCTCTAATGCAGGTGTCTTACTTAGAACTATGTTAGTAAAGTGCTATCATAGTACCCAATGACAACTATTCCACCTATAACATAGTTTTATGTACTTACTAATAGAAATGGTAACAATAGTAGTAGTAGTAGTACATGTAGTAGTATAGCAGTATTTGGTTATCAGTCTTCTTAAATAAAACTATAAAAAATATGTTGTTATAAATGAACTATATCATAGCTTAACTCCAGCTCGGTTTTATAAAAGTAATTATATTACATTACATTATTCGATAATTAGTCCCCCTAGTGAACTTATTTTTAAAACTATAACAAAGTCCATATAAACAAAGTTATTTTCTACAAAATATCAACATTAATTACTTGACAGCAATAATTTAAACTGACGAAGGCCTTGACTGACAAATGTTACGTGTGATTACATGCAGGAGCAGCTAGTAGTTACATGTGGTTACATGTGGGACAGCTGGTTAGGTAACACAGGTAACCACCACTTGTCGGTGTTATATGTCGTTACCACCAGACAGGATCCCGAGCTAGACTCTCTCTCTTTTAAGGCTGTTAATAAACTTTCATTTTACACAAAGGTGGCTTATTGTATGTTATGTAAATACATGCGTTATGTTAATATAGGTGTAAAATGTGTAAATTCAGCTCTTAATTACTACATCACATTATGGATAAGTAATCATTGACTGCTGTACAGGCCAGTACTGACCCTGGGAAGATAAGGATATGTTTGAACACTTCACAAGCTTCTTTTTTCACGGCTTTGTCATCTGTTCTCAAGATTGGCTTCTGTATGGGGTCCTACAAAAACACAGCAGATTTTAGCAGCTGCAGAAGATTATGGCAATCAAGAGGCACATAACACTTCACAAAATACACACAGATAAGCCCAGTCAAAAAATTAAATCAGCGTCAGTTAAAACTAAACATGATGACCAGATTTCACAGAAACCCCGGTACAATTAAAATATTCCAGGAAATATCTTATCATCCGAAACATAAACTAGGAAAGTACAGGAAAGTGTTTAACTAACCCAGTTCTCAGTACCTGTAACTTGACAGACGGATTCTAACCTACTTTTGATACACAGTTTTAAATTTTATTAAAATTCTACCACAGTTTTGACTGTCATTAAAATTCTACGTACCAAAACTTTGTTGAGACACATGCCCATAATCACAAAATCACGATAAAGTATGCATATTATATGCATAAATATATATATAAACCACTTTGCATAAATTTTCCACTTTTTTGTTAATTTCAAAAACCCAGTTCACCGAGTGAATCAGAGTTTGAATGATTCAATCTCAATGTTCTTCAGAAACACCCAAAGGGTCCTTTCACTCCAACAAGTAAAATCCTTGATCACACTTCCCCTTACATAAGTTTCACTCATTAAGATAAACTGTTCTCAAAAATGCATATACTTAAAACATGCATAAATTACTTAGATATACAGCATACTTAGAGTGGCCTGTCAATGCATGGTAACAAATGCATCAGGAAACTTATCTAATGACACAACACACAGATTAACATTACGATATGTGTATATAAAGCACTTCAAATATGTAAGAGGGAATTTATCTTACACTCATTTAATCATGGTCACTTGATAAATCTAATAATAACTTTAATTTAAAAAAAAATGTGATGTCATATTTTGGGATTTTTTATCATCTAATCAGAAAAATGCAGAGGAAATGTGTAGGCATGTATGCATTTTTCACACCTACACATCACATCTCGGAATTCAGTTGGAATCAAATCTAACAAATGAAACTTAACTGAATAGATTTCACAATGCTGGTTGAGTGAACCAATCTACAGCTCTCCTCCCCAATTCTTTACATACGTAGAATAAACAGTGGTCTTTCACTAGGACCTGACAACTTAGTGAACTTACAGAGATGTACGTCTCTTCCTTGGGTTCGAATTCTACCAGCTCTATATAATCCTCCTCCTTCTCGTATATAAAACACTGACATAGGGAGGCCAGAAAGTTACTCGTCATGATCCAGCCTTTCCTGGCATCATCAAAGCTCAACAATTCACATTCGCAGTCCGTAAGGCGGAAGAGCAAAAACAAACTCCGAAAGGGAAATCGGCTAGGATAGAGTTTTTACACACACAAATCATAGGGCATTTCCCGTCGATCAGGAAGGAATTGAGTCGTGTCATCTCAGTCCTGACACAAACACTGCAGCCCCAGTGTCTAGTGCTCACACTCAGGTAATTTATCTCACACTCATTGAACAACTTCACAAATAAATCACTTAATTAGCTCAGCTCAAAATCCACATCAATGTGCCTCAATGAACTCAGAATTTGCTGTACCATCAGCAAAAACACTTAACCATATCCGTCAGTGCATTCAATAAAAAAATAGTTAACTCTCTGAGCCTTGTTCTATCATCATCTACTCCATTAATGGAGTCTGCATCTCGAGATGACTCCCGGCTCGTTGGAGTGAAACCATGTGTCATCGCTGGGATAACTACACTCCAGGTAACAAGACGTCCCGTGATTACCAGATTGTTACAATTCGGCCTCATAGAATCAATAGGGTTCCACACTAATCACTTGCTGAAACAATCGGCCTGTGAATTACTCATTTGAATCCCACGACTCCAACCTGAGCCATTGATCTTCCATTACTCAACAAACACTAGCTCTGATCAATGCTGATGGTGGATTTCTCTCTGTGACTACTCCTGACATCCATTGTGACAAGGACATCAACAGATTACCCCAAAAACCTACAGATTAGGAGAGCTGGATGGTTGTGGCCATTCTTAGACTATATTAGTCTCCTCTAATAGGAGAGCTTTTAATAAATATATAGGAAAATACTCAAATTTTAACGTAAAATATTTGGATATTTTCTTTACTTATATATATAGTTAATAAACAAAATATATTAACATTTTAGTGCATATCTAATGGGTGGTTTGTTGACCATTGATTGGCACCAGCCTCCTTAAAAGCCTCTGTGAGTCTACTTGAACTTGCATATATGACTATCATGTATCTAGAGTTCAAAAACACATACACAAGTATGCTGTCTGTAGAAAAGGGGACAGGCCTACACACTCAAAAATCAGACCATGTTGTACATAAGAATAAAATGTGTCATAGAACCTAGGTCAACTG
Organism: Magallana gigas; assembly: GCF_963853765.1. NCBI lineage: Eukaryota > Metazoa > Mollusca > Bivalvia > Ostreida > Ostreidae > Magallana > Magallana gigas. The sequence continues at coordinate 54,685,237 of NC_088857.1, read as the reverse complement.
AACACTTCCCCATTCCAACTTGTTTGAACATTTCTTACCTTTGACCAAATGAGCATGTGCTCGAATGAGATTTTTTTCCCAAAGAGTCCTTTTTTGTGGCGATTCATGTAGTTCTCAATGTCAGAGTCCGATGGAAGTTTCTGTTTCTGTGACAGCGGACTGGCAGACCTGATAGGGGGCGCTGTACCCGCCCGATTCTACAAAAATAGCAACTGTATTAGGAAACATGTGAAAGCAAATCAAATGGCATAACTTTATCAACAAGGCTTTTAAACTCGAAACTATCTAAATTACCTGTAGTTTTGGTTTGTTTTCTACAGGTGAAAGTATGATACAATAACAGGTTTAGAGCATCGGCTGTCACACTTCTATACATATTCCACATGCGTGGGTTGTAAATAATGATGGGTGTTGAATGTTACCAAGATTCACTCATATGTTTTAATATCTTACTCATCATTTCTTTCTCTTACTACCATTATATAGAGTAGATTTCTCTGCATAGTTCTTGATCCGTCTATCAATCATATTGATCACCTAACATATGTGCTATCTAAGTGTAAGATGTATATAACTTCCCCGTCTGATGTCTGTTAAGGTAGCCCATCACTCATTCATTTCAGTGATAATAAATGATATCAATACACAATATCAACAATGACATTTAGGCGTCTCTAAATCTTTTTGCATATATTTTGCAATTCTCTATTAACCTACAAGTCACAGTACAAAAATTTTAATCTTCTAAAATCAAAGGCAAAAAAATGGAATATAGTTATTTGTTTAGCTTATACTGGGACTGAGGGAGACATTGTCATGTTACCTGTCTGTTTGTCAGTCTATACTTTGACTGAGGGAGACATTGGACATTGTTATGTTACCTGTCTGTTTGTCAGTCTATACTTTGACTGAGGGAGACATTGTCATGTTACCTGTCTGTTTGTCAGTTTATACTGGGACTGAGGGAGACGTTGTTATGTTACCTGTCTGTTTGTCAGTCTATACTTTGACTGAGGGAGACATTGTCATGTTACCTGTCTGTTTGTCAGTCTATACTTTGACTGAGGGAGACATTGTTATGTTACCTGGCTGTTTGTCAGTCTATACTTTGACTGAGGGAGACATTGTTATGTTACCTGGCTGTTTGTCAGTCTATACTTTGACTGAGGGAGACATTGTTATGTTACCTGGCTGTTTGTCAGTCTATACTTTGACTGAGGGAGACATTGTCATGTTACCTGTCTGTTCAGTGAGCTTATACTGAGACTGAGGGAGATGTTAAGTTACCTGTCAGCTTACCTGTCTGTTCAGTGAGCCTATACTGGGACTGAGGGAGATGTTAAGTTACCTGTCAGCTTAGTTAGCCTATACTTGGACTGAAGGAGACGTTGTTATGTTACCTGTCTATTTACCTGTCTGTTAGTGAGCCTATAAAGGGACTGAGGGAGACATTTTTATGTTACCTGTCTATTCAATAAGCCTATACTGGGACTGAGAGGGAGACGTTGTTATGTTACCTGTTTGTTTACCTGTCTGTTCAGTGAGCCTATACTGGGACTGAGAGGGAGACGTTGTTATGTTACCTGTCTGTTTACCTGTCTGTTCAATGAGCCTATACTGGGACTGAGAGGGAGACGTTGTTAAGTTACTTGTCTGTTTACCTGTCTGTTCAATGAGCCTATACTGGGACTGAGAGGGAGACGTTGTTAAGTTACCTGTCTGTTTACCTGCCTGTTCAGTGAGCCTATACTGGGACTGAGAGGGAGACGTTGTTAAGTTACCTGTCTGTTTACCTGTCTGTTCAATGAGCCTATACTGGGACTGAGGGAGACGTTGGCCTCGGACTGGGTTGGTACGACCATGGATGCTGGCCGCTGCTGTAGGTCAACGGTCATGGAGTGACTCTTCTCGATGACCGGACTTCCAATGACCGAGTCATTTTTTTCCGGCTTCTTCCTCTTGAGAGATGCATGGTGGGATTCATATGACTCGTTAAGGATTCGATCATGGAGTGGGGAATTAAAGAAACTACTGTTGATTTCATCTTCATCAAAACTTTGGTTGAGCTCAACTAAAAAATAGAGAAAGACAATGTTAGAAAGCTCTTCAATAGGTTTAGTGTTTAATTTGTGTCTGGATTTGGCGAGCTTAAATCGGATATATAAAATCAAATTTACAGGATATAGACAAAAAAGATTACAAAAATTTGTCTATGGGCTTAATAAGCCAATGGATACAAAAATAACCAAATTGCTTCCCTCTTTTTAATGAATAAAATTCTTGAAAATATGACAATGTTTATCTTTAGAGCTCTGAAAAGAGATTCAAATTTGATTACAACCGAATTCAAATTCCTACAATTTTTTTCATTAATGTGTCCAGTAAATTAGTTCTATCATTCATCTTACATTGGAAGGGTTACATTTTTCAAGCCAAGATCTACTAGTTAAATAAACTTTCGTTCACAAGATAAAATGGGTAAGAATGGACCACATGAACCATATATTGTATAAAAAGAATCTTCAACAAGCATCACTAGACAACACACATATCAAACAAATCTTTTCTTAGCTTAAAAATACATAGATGCTGTTTCACCTGGTCATATAAAACATATAGATGCTGTTTTACCAGGTCATATAAAACATTTATGTGACTGAATAAGAAGCGGAAAATTTTCAAGTACCTACATAACAGAGCACTATCCAAAAGCAGTAACTCTTCATTGAACAGGGGTGTCATTCCGACGGACACGCCCCCTCCCGGGGGTCCTAACATTGAGTGCTGATAGCTGCCCCTGTACACTATAATGCCGCCGCGCTACACCCGTGACCACTCGCGATCCTTTTTTTCTTATTAATCTCAAACCTGCTGCTCGATCCAGCAGGAAGCTAGCTTGTCACTCAGTTCCTTTCTGACATCAATTTATTGCGTAAACATACACTCCACTAAAACACTGCATTCTTCCAACAAGGAAAATTTCCCAATTTAAAATACAATAGAGGCACAGATCAAAATCCATGACTAAGTACTGCTCCTAGTTTCTACCTCTGGCTACAAGCTGTATGGCTGTATGCTCACATAAAGCTTTGGGGGATATAGCCAACTTGTTGCTTTTTTGATGAAGGTCTCCTCACAGCTTTATTTCCCATCAAATTCAACCTTAGGTTGTTTGTTTTTATCTATCTTGAAAACTTCTGCATAATCAAATAGAAGAGGTAGCTAGCAGGAAATAGCCGGTTTAATAGAGATTTCTCTTATCTTTCTTGCCTATATCTACTGTTTAAGTTAACTAAGGTTTCAATTAACACCATTTTAAATCTGCCTCACAACAATATTCTTTTTCCTGTACACGTTTACATGCATCAGTAGGTTGGGGAAGTAGTTATTAATAAAAATTTGATCCATATGATTGAACAAGAAGTTGCTTTCTATAAGATCAAGCCTTCAGGTGTGATACACATAAATGAGGTAATTATTACAACTACTGTGGTTTCATTAATTTTCGTGGGCATCAATTTTCGTGGATTTCGTAGAAACCACAGTTTCAAGGATACGTAATTTCGTGGCCAATGACCATATCAATACAAAATGTTAGTTGAAATTGAACCTAAATGAACATTTAATTTCGTGGATCAACTTAACAACGAAATCCACGAAAATTGGTATTCAACGAATATTGATGATACCACAGTATGCCCCAGAATTTAACTGATTGTGTGTTTCAGTCCTGAGGTTTAATCAGCATAAACTACCTTGACCTTAAATTTAATCTTTACTTTTAAAACTAAATGATTGAATCTCAAGTATAGTTTAAACAAAACAAAAATCTAAATCAAGGTTCAATACTGATTACATACGAGAACAAATAACAAATCCCAGTGATACAAAAGCATAATATTATTGAATCTGTTAGGACGACTTACCGTCGGGCGGGAAATGTGAGTTCTCTATCACTGGCAGTGACCGGTACCCTCGGTTTACATGTTGGTCCAGGTGAGGTCTCATCACGGCCGGAGATTCTCCATTTTTCAGATCTGGATAATCAGGGATGTTTTGTCGGTCTTTCAAAACCTCACGGTATATATGAGCATCCGAATGAGAAGGGGAATAATTCTTGGAGGGAGGCACATTAGCGTAATCCGGTTCGGAATCATCTGACACAGGGTCGTGGATCTGACTAGTAACCAACTGTTGAGAAATCAGAGCACTAGATCTGTCATGCACACTCTCTCTCAGCTCTTGTAAGCTTCGCTCCGATCCTCGCGACGACACACTCTCATGAAATGATGTTGAAGGGTCAACCTTCATTGGTTGCATGCGTAATGAACTGTTGGAAGCGTGGACATCAGCAGAGGGCTGCTTAAAGGAACCCTGGGAAGAATGAGAGTCTGATTCACGATTTCTAGACGAGTGAGAAGCTTGGCTGTCCGCCCGCTCGTGATGGACCACGCGGAAAGAAGAATGCGAGGTATCGCTGTCTGATGGTTCGTGGGGGTAGTAATAGTTCTCTGTATAGTCCTTGGGCGCCACTTGTATCCCAGCTGCAGAGTATGATTTAGGTTCAGCATAGGTGGGGTCATAGTTCACAGCTTGTTGCTCTACATTTATTCTCTTATATGCGGTACTTCCATTTCTTTTTGGCACACCAACATAGGCTGGATTAGTTCGGGGAAAAGATCGGGGTTTTTGTGATAATAATGAGGGACTAACACTTCCTTGCTGATGAGCAATGTCTTGACTAAATGGTATACACTCAGGGTCAGGGCCAGAGGACATGCTTGAACTGTATATTCGTTCATTAATATCAGAACTGTACATATCTTGACTGCCACCACCAAACCCCAGTGGTGGGGGGGTGAACATGTCCTGCCGACTGGAGGTTGATCCATACGAGTCGGATCGACTGGCGTACTCCCTCTCTGATGAGAAACTTGCCTGTCGCCGCGCCGGGTGGTATGGAGATAAATCATGAGGCATGTACGAGTCATCCCGAGCCCGGTAGTCCGTGAATCTGTAACTGTTTGAGCGAGACCCCGCACCACTAGCAGTGTCTGTGGGGGGCCTCTGCATAGAGTGAGTTCTCTGAAGCCGGGGCGAGTCCGTGACTCGAGGTGACATCTCAAGAGATGAGTCACGACGGATCACGGCGGACACTGGTGGACTAGAGGAGGAATACCCGGCCTGCGTCGACTGAGATGACTGGCTGCCACGGCGACGTACACGGTCTCCATTACGCTCCCGGAAACTCTCCTGATGACTAGAACTACTCTGTGAGGAGGCGGAATCCTGTCTGTTGAAGCGATGCTGAAATCACAGAAACAGCAATGTCAATCTATTAAAATCTAATTATTCACTTTGGAATCATCTCAATAGTTGGGCCAAATTTTGTGGATTGCTAATTCTTTACAGATTCTTTAAAATGTTATTTCTTGACTCAAGTGTCCACAAAAATAGAGCAGCAATAACTATAAATGATTATACAGTACCAATATTTGAATAATAATCATAAGTCTGCTATCTAGAGAACATTGGTTGTATTCCTGTGAACAAGAATGAAACAAGATACCTTTTTTAACACCATTTTTTAAATACCGCTATAATTGAAGGAGATTTAATCTTTTCATTGCGATGATACCTAATTAATCTTTATATATGACCTTGAATTGTCATTCATTCACCTGTTAAACTGACCTAATTGTCAACAATAAAAGGTCTCCCTGTTATATAACTCAAAGTCAGGAAATAAATAAAAAGACAAGGAAAAAATGTCCATAAATAATATTACCAGCGATCTTCGATCTTAGACAGGTTATAACAATATTAAATACTGTTGGATTACTCATGCTGCCTTTTGAAATCAACATATAATTTATCTATTTTGCCTGGTAAATCAATTTCCAGAATAAACAAACATCCAACATTTCTTGATCTATCAGCCATTAAAAAAATATCAATATTTTCTAGAAAGAATATCCTATATCATTAATGCTATGTTCTGCACTTCAAAACACATTTCAGGCAATGACCTTCTGAGCATGAGAGAATAACAAATAAGATTCCAATACCATTGAACGTCTTGCCTTGATCCCTCTTAGCTTACAGTCAGACTCTCTAACGCTTGACCAACGGAGTCAGGGGTCCAATTCCTGGCAGTGACAGGCTAAACATTTCACAGACAAAAGAACTAGGACTTTCCATGTCACATTAACAATAAAATCATTCCATCTCCCCACACACTCAATGGTTCAGAGGCTTCATTGCCATGGTTACAGGGTTTGGAATGTGTAGTAGTCATGTCTTTCTTGCTTTTCTTTTTTTACTCAAATGCAGAAAGGATGTTGAAAGAAAGTACTTCTAAATTTAACTCTTGATTTGATTCTTTGCTGAACACAAGTTTGCAGCCTACTTAATGAAAGCCAAGCCTTCCAGCAGCTTAATATCCCAGTAATCACTTTGTAAGACCACTATGCTGCTACAAATCCAACATTCAAACAGAATCCATGCACAACTCACAGAAATTGTCTTACCCTGCTGAAGAAATTGGAGATCTGAAACAGCATGTCTATAGACATCCAGCAGGGTTTTCTGACTGTAACCCTCTACATAAACATGCAAGTCCTGTCCCCATAAAACACCATCAGCCTTCCAATACAACAAGGTGATCTATACCCCCAGCCGTGGTCCATAGGAATGCGATTCAATTTCAAATTCCTTCAGAACACTGGAAGATGGTTAGTTAGGAGACGTCCATGCTTCTCGATCAAAAATCAATACCTAATTCCCAAATAATGCTGGCTTTTTACCGTCACAAAGTGAAGACAGATGGGGAAGCCGTGACAAGCATGAGCTTTTTGTAATGGCAATAAAACACAGGAGTAGATGAGGCCTCGACATAAGTGATTACAATCACACAGGCTGGAATGTAGCAGGGGGGCTCACTCTCTGTACACCCTCAGTCACCGCCTGACGGATTGTCTCACAAAATGGATGACTGTGATGGAAGAGTCACAACAAATCCAGAGCAATGAGCCCTAACCAACCTCAGCCAAGAGTAAAAAAATCCAACATCTCCAATTATATTTCTTTTATAACTACAGAGAAAATCTATTAAGCATCTGATTCAAACCTTATCTTGAGAGTATTAAGTTATTATGTTAATTAATAATCCTGCTAGCTGCAATGTTTTTGCTGTGGTTTCCTGTTCAATGTATTGACTAGGGCTGTCTGTGCCTTACATCAAAGATGTTTCCTGTGTATGAGAATACAGATCATAGGGACTTCATCAGAGATAATCATTGATTGCCATAGATAACTCAGTATATCAACAGTTACTTCCCTTGATGACCCCTCAGTGACCCCTACATGTCTCTGATACAGAATGTCAGTAACCTGACCCCTCCCCCAGGAAAATCAAGCACCTGCTTAGCCATCGGTTCCATATGGGAAACCTCTACAATAGAAACTCCAGAAAGGCCCCAATATAAAGACCAACTGTGGGTTCCATTTTCTGGAGGACCAAAGATCCCTGTTATAGCCAAATAAAGACCATTTCATCTGAAAAATGTTATTACAAGCTGGTACTATCTGATACCTCACTTTGTCATGTTCCATTATTTCATTTGTTTATACAAGTTTGGCAGATCCTCAAAGTGAATTCCACAAAGGTTAACAAACCCTCTCCAGTAAATGGGCTGCACTTGGCTCTTGCTATTCACTCGAGTGTTTCTGTGGCCACTGTTATACCCCATCCCTTGTTTCATTCTTTGTTTACAGCCATCAGATAAGTGTTTATTAATTGTTTACATTATCTTAACATAACGCAGCAAAAAATATGTGAAAAATCTGTAGAACCAATGATTTACACAAACTGCTGGTAAATTGGTTAATTGCTGTAGGAATGCTGTGCTTATTGGAAAATTATCTTGAAAAATCTAACATCTCTTATATCATGCATATTGCGTAACATTTCCACTGAGTGGTACTAATGTACTTACTTTCCTGCTGACACTGGGACTGGTCTGGGTGGTATGTGTAGATTTCAGTGACCCGGTTCTCACATGTTTCGTGTGGTCCCTCCGCTTTTTGAAATAGACAAAAAATAGATAAATCAGCGAAACAAATGTGACAAGTACGACGAGGGACACTTCCAGAGTAGCAGAGGAGGTGTAGTAGAACGTCCCATAGCCTCCCATTCCACAGGAAGTCAGGTCCATGCCATGGGAAAAGTCCCTGTACCGTCCTCTCTATCCAAACGCTGCTACCACAGGTCACTTCTAAAATCCATACTTAATCTAACACAACAATGGAGTCCAATAATAAACTTCTCTAGTAAGAATTCCCCAGTGGTGCCATGTCTATATCAGCATATGTTCGATTCCCTAAAGAGTCAACAGCCCCAGACACACATTTGACTGAGCAATGTCCAGTTTCTCCCAACTGTCTGATGATGAAGAGCTATCCTCCCTCCTGTAAAAATTCCTCTTTGTGTCCTGAACTAAGGTCGCAATCTTTTCCCCCTCTGTCTTGGCACTGGGCTGACACAGTACTACGCTGTGTTTATGGAGCTGACGAAGTTAACAAATGTCACTCGTTTCCCTCACTTTCTCCTGAAAGGGGTATAACCTCTGGAAGATTGGATAACATGGATCGTGGACTGAGAGAGAAAACCACATGGCCGGTTAATAGCACTCCTAAGGTCACTTAATAAAGAGTAAGAAATTCACTACTTACTATGGAGAGCTCGTGTCTCTATTAATATTACCTCAGTAACAACAGATGATTGTAACGACTTTCACCCTCTGACACAGACTTACTAAAACACTTACACCAAGCCTAAAACTGCGGATAAAATCAGGAAATTGTTTAAACATCCTCTCACAAATATCATTACATGTAGGCCTACATCGTCATGTATTTCCTTTAGCTTTTGTATCAAATAAAACGTATTAACTCCATTTTGATCACAGACATTTCAACTTGCTCCCACAAGCTCATAGTTCCAGTTACAAAATAACAAGTGTATTCATCCCATAAAATATTTCTTTGTACACAACTCAATGAACTTGGAATGTAGATTAGGGCAGAGAGAACAACACATTAAAATCGCTTGAAGATGATCTATGCAGGATTCCAGCATTACATAATACAGACAGGTGATTCTGCTAAACAGACGCAGGGATTTCTATAAACTATCTTCCTGTTCATCTCAGACGACAGAAGCCACCAGTTTAAAATTACCATAACAAAGTCCACCAGTCAACTACTTTGAACTACTTTGACCTTGGACAATAAGTGCATTCTTGGGCGGTCAGCAACATGAGCATTATAAGTCGACATGGATACTTATGGCAAATTAACAACCGACAAATCACCACCATCTGCACATGTAGACTTTTAAACTGTCTTCACGGCAACTGAACACTCAAATTCCTTTAACTATTTTCGTTTTTTTTTTTTTTACTTTTTTTTCAGTGCACTCATCAGGTGCAATACTGTAGATGGTTCTGTTTGTTCTCAATGTCAGGGAATCCCTACAGATAACTCTCCAGGGCGTATCAATCACTCAGTGATAGATCCACAATGCAACACTCCTCTCTTTGACCTACCAGTAAGTCTCCCCAGGCAGCGAACTTGTCCCTAATGGATGCAGTCTCCTGCTGGAGATTTTCCCAGTCCACTCAGCAGACAGATCACACACTCATTGCATAACGCAGCACACCAACCATCAATACATCAATTCAAGCTACCTTTGTACCAACTTTAATAATGGCTGAATCAATGGAAAATTCAGACTTCCACTGTGTACTTCTTTTCAACTGGGCTGATATTTGAGAAGCTACAACAGACTTGGAACAATATGTTACCAGTCATGACAAACAATCATTTAAAACACATAACAAATATGAACACATGACTTCATCGGCTCAATACAATATCCACATCGGCTGAAGTTTCCTGAGCACCTGATCACTCAATACAATAGTACACAACCAATATCACCATCAGGAAAAAGCAAGCAATTGTTTAGCTGGAAGTAATTAGTCAATCATCATTCCACTAATTAACTTAGTAACTCCAAACTAATAAAAATAATGTTTCCGTTTTTCTTTGTGAATCTGTTCGCAGTGAATCTTCTGTCACTGACTCTCTACCACTACGCCGCCTGTCTGTATATTCATCATTTATACATTACAATCACTAGACTTCCATGTTTATGCATACCAATAATTTAGTCATCACATGCCATATGCCATCAATCTACCTATTATCTACACATAATCAGCTCCGGTGTGCATGCGTGTGTATTGATAAAAGACCCCTCACAATAAGGCTCAGAGACTCGAGGAATGCCAGTAGCCCAATAGTGCACCTCCATAAAGGGTGTCAAGTCTGACTTCCAAGTTCATCTTTGTTTCTCTGAATAAAAAAGCTGAAGCTTTCTGGTTTTATCACACTCCTCTGTTTAAATTTTACTGAGAGATCTTATCTAGCATAGGAATAATGGTGAAAATGAAACAACTATAGAATTTTTTGAATAGATGTAATTCTAGTGATAATATGTTACCATGGCAGCCAAATTCAATTAAAAATGCTTCCATAATCTTTTTTCAGACAATCTTTGGAAAAAAGAATCTTCTAAGCACAAATTAATTAGTTTTATCCCACACAAGCTATTTCTAGAAATCAAAAGCCTGCATGTACCATTTTTTTGGCATCTCGCATGGTAAAAAATCTCAAAAAATTAATGAGACAACCAAAATTATAAAATGTACATCAAGGTCCAAATATTATTAACTGGTACCATAAAATGCTACTGATTTATAAATCTTGATCTTTTGCATTTACTTGCACTTACATTGCAAAACTTTCAGGGACGTACATGGAACTTATTTGGTAGAGAAATTTTTTTCATATGGTTCATTATAGCTCACATAAAAACTGTTAGGAAAGCTAGCCTTGTTTTGTTTTTTACTGTAGACAGTATATATGCCAATTTACTGCTGCAAATATTTGACAACATAAAAACAACAATTACCATGGTGATTTGAATTTCTTTCCCTCAGTCATTCAAGAACCATCCCCATTTTACCAATTTAAAAGCAATAATCCCTATATTCTGCGACATCCCTCAAGTCAATAAATACCAAAGCTCTGTCACAGAGAATACTGAATTAGACAGCCATGTGATTTCCTCTCCCTCAGATCTCCTAAAAGTCGAATTATCTAACCTTTAGGCTTTTCTACTCCGATACATGCCAACTATCCACCAAATCTTTGTACCCCAACTATCAACCCAATTTTTGTACTCAAACTATCCACCAAATCTTTGTACCCCTACTATCCAACAAATCTTTGTATCCCACCATCCACCAAATCTTCGTATCCCAACTATCCTCCAAATCTTGGTATTCCAATTATTTGCCAAATCTTTGTATTCCAACTATCCACCTAACCTTTATATCCCAAGCATCCAATAAATCTTCATACCCCAAACTTTATATTCCAACTATCCACCATATCAACATATTCCAACTATCCATCAAATCTTCGTACCCAAACTATCCTCCAAATCTTCGTACCCAAACTATCCACCAAATCTTCGTATCCAAACTATCCATCAAATCTTCGTACCCAAACCATCCACCAAATCTTCTTACTGTTATAGCTGCATGGACTAGACTGTAATCTGACGTGAGGTCACAACCTTGGGAGGTTTATCAGGGTTATACAGAGCATTGGCAGTCTCAAGTGTCCCCTTACCTCACACTGGGAACAAAGCATACTTTGTTCAGCTAAAAAACAAGACGGCATCCTCCTGTTGGCGTTAGGTAGGAAGTCTTGCTTCCTGCCGGTACACCACTCATCTCCTGTAAACAAAAGGGACTTGGTCCACCTGATGAAATATGTGTGGTGGTCTAGGATGTTTGATAAGTTATCAGCAGCTTGTATTAGTTGTCTCTGCTTATCTTTTTAACTTTACTGCTGCTAAAAAAAGTTGGGAGAGGGAGGGGAGAGGGAGGGGAAAGGGAGGAAAGGACTTCTACTTAAACTCATCTCCTCTGCCAGCAATCAAAATGTCAACCTCTTTAAATCAAAATGATTCGACTTAGAATGAATATAAAATATTTATGAAATCTAATTGGCGATGTTATCCAGTGGTTTTTATCTACCGGTATGTCACTTACTGTTTGGGGTACGGGTGTCTGTGTAGAGATTTCTCGTTTGGACGAACCATCGCTGCCATCTCGAACTTCTGTGTTTTGTTTCAGGGTCTGAAAAATCAAGAGAACAAGAGAGATAACTTCTTTAAACCCAGAAAAACACACAGATAGCTAAAGAAAGACAACTCCAATAAATAAAGAACCCGACAGAAACAAAACATGCACTTCATAGTCATCTAAGCTGCTTCAATTGTTAAGGAGAATGGAAAGCAGTAAATCTGATTAAATGAATATAAAGCATATGGAGGGTTTTTACAATGTTCCTCTGGGGTATAATAGATAATTATAGTCTCTAGCTGAGCTAGGTAAATCCCAATCTCCAGAGAGTATGATATATAGGGCTTCGTTAGTACTGTACTACCATACATTGTACACAATTACCTGCTCCAAGATCTCTTTATAAATTCTCTCCTGCAAGGGATGTGAATGAGGACCATGACAAATATCTACATAAGTCATGTAACATAAAACATGATATAAGAGTTAAAGTACCAGTCACAGATCAGCAAACAATAAGATGTTCCAGTACCAATTACACATTATATAAGTACCGGTCATAGATCTGCAATCAGGGTCAATATGATATCATCAATATGATGTTCTAGTACCTAGCAAATAAGGAAGTGCTACAAAGACAACTGTCTTAAAGCCTAAATAGAAACAAGTGTTTCCACAAGTATGGGTACTTACTTTTGAGCCCTCTGATTTTAAACACTTTAAGGCAGAAAACATATCAATGTTTTTCCTCCAAAACGAATTTCTGTGCCGTTTCGTCATTTTGTCTTTCACTAAAGGGTTTCATTCACAACACATGAGCTGTACAATACTGAGAACCCACTCCCTGTGTGTGAATGGAGTCTCTGATATACTGAGGGTTTTAACATCTGACAAGGTCACCCCAAATGTCTTTACTCAATGAAGCATGATTCTGCTTTCATGACTTCTGTTACATTTATCCACATTCTTCAAATGTCATTTAAGTTGGCAGTGGTACAGACTTCTCTCAGATTCACTCTAGTTCCTCTGCTTCGGTTGCCCTGGTCTGAGGAAATCCAACAGACCCCAGAATGAGCCCGATATCAAATACCCCCACAGACTGTTGGCCTGATATCTAACACAAACTAAACTCTGACCCAAACCTTACAATATCTTTAGGTGTGGGAAAATGGGTCCCCCATTCAAACTGTATTAAAGAACAGGAAGTGAGGAAACTCAAGGTCCATACAGAGTATAATGGACGGTCATTGTCCACGCTTCATGAAATGTTTGAGATAGGAATGGTGTGAGTCAGCTAGCAGTAAGCGCTGCAGTATGGTTTGGAATGTGAGACAGTCAGGGACTTCAAGTAGAGCAAAGACCATTACAGTGGTACTGTGTCACTGGGATCTTGAAGGAAGACTTGGCTACTGTGTGGACTATGTATATATAGCCTTTATTCACTGTGAGAACTTAACATGATAAATAATGAAAGAACTTAAAATAGTATGTGTCATCAGGAAATCTTGAAGTGAGAAACATCCATTGTTATTTATATGGCTACAAAAACTTTGTTTTCTTCCGGAGATATTTTCAAACTGTCCCATTTCTTATAAGTTATGAAGACAATAATCATTATTCATTTTTTGACATTGTTTAATGTATGTATGTAGGTATGTGGCAAAGACAATTCTCAATCCTTAACATAGAACTGGTAAGTTACAGATGTGTCCAATAATACATTAATTACTCAGCATGGTTACCAATGTGTCCAACACAGGCTGATAACTTACTAATCTGTACTACATCATTATCAATACAGAACTGGTAAGTTACCAATCTGTACTACATTAACACAGAACTGGTAAGTTACCAATCTGTACTACATTAACACGAAACTGGTAAGTTACCAATCTGTACTACATTAACACAGAACTGGTAAGTTACCAATCTGTACTACATTAACACTAAACTGGTAAGTTACTAATCTGTACTACATTAATGCAAAACTGGTAAGTTACCAATCTTGTACTACATTAACACAAAACTGGTAAGTTACCATTATGTACTACATTAACACAAAACTTGTAAGTTAACAATCTGTACTACATTAACACAAAACTGGTAAGTTACCAATCTGCACTACATTAACACAGAACTGGTAAGTTACCAATGTGTATTACATAACACAGAACTGGTAAGTTACCAATCTGTACTACATTAACACAGAACTGGTAAGTTACCAATCTGTACTACATTAACACAGAGCTAGTATATTACCAATCTGTATTACATAACACAGAATACTTGTAAGTTACCAATCTGTATTACATTTAAACATAACTGGTAAGCTACAAATTTGTCAAACAATACACTATTAGGCCACCAGTGAATCCTACAGGATACATTAGCACTGTGCCCTTCACTAACAGATTACTTAAAGTTATCAGTAAGTAGAACAATACACAAACTGCACAGATAGTTAAGTAATGTGCCCTTCACTAGTACAGTACTGGTAGTTACCTGTTATAAAGTCTTAAAAAAGTAACCGGTGGGTTAAGATTTTACAACAAAAGTAACATTGAAGTTATTTGACACAGTTGGAATGTACCCTGTTACAGTAAGTTGGCCTGGTACAATATTACAATAGTATTGAGAAGTTTACCTGTAGCTTGGCAAGGGGGATGATATCACAGTTTTGCGGGCGGTGCCAGACGGTTTTCTGACTGGTGGCGTTGTAGTAATAGAAGCGGCTGGTGTTGGGGTCAAACAGCTCCCACCACTGGTTGTTGTCTGTTTTCTTTCTGTTCACAGAAAAAATCTAATTAACACTAATGTCTTTTTCTTCATTTCAATCATAATTGTTTTGAAAATGGCAACAAAGCACAGTACAAGCATTCAAAAAAGCAACAATTTATTGAAGTGAACAATTTTCTCTGCAAAACATAAATTTCATGAATTTGTGAAGAAGTTCTATGTACAATCAGTATATAAGGAATAGTAGTTTACAATATGACACCATTGTAGTGCATAGTCACACAATCACTAAAAATAAATAAATTTTACAAATTCTCGACAATTTACTGATCAATCTCATCTAAGTCTGCCAGTCATGTTTCTAATCTTCAAGCACATGGTTGGTATTATGTTTTGTTGCAATAATACATATCATTCAAGATCAAGATATTGAAAACTTATCCGGAAGCCCATTGCATCTGGATCACATACGCCTCAATTTGTAGAAACATTAAATACATACGGAATTAAGCAATAAATCTAGCCATCAAGCAAAGTGATTAAAATAATACCAGGCACTTAGTCGGTAGACACAGCGACTGAGGAGTGACTGTTTTAATGATGTGTTTTGATTATCACAAGCTTCTGAACAGAGAGGGACTACATCTGAAACAGATGGGATGTTACTGCATTTGATTTTTACACCACAATACCCTGGTTTATACTGATGGTGATAGGCCTCAGACATGAGTAATGCTAACCACAGCTCTGTTGATAGAGAGAAGAAGCCTGCTGCATCTCAAACCCACAAAACAGTCCCCACTGATCTACATGTTGTACAAAGACACCATTGAGAAATACAACCCTGAAGTTATCAACCTGGATATAAAGGATCCTGCTCCTCATCTCAATCCTCATTTACAGTTTTATTTCAGTTTATTAAAAGATGATGTGGTGAAAGGAAGAGGGGGGCAGAGGTATCTCATCCCTTTACTATTCTGTGACAGAGGTATCTCATCCCTTTACTATTCTGTGACAGAGGTATCTCATCCCTTTACTATTCTGTGACAGAGGTATCTCATCCCTTTACTATTCTGTGACAGAGGTATCTCATCCCTTTACAGAGGTATCTCATCCCTTTACTACAGAGGTATCTCATCCCTTTACTACAGAGGTATCTCATCCCTTTACTACAGAGGTATCTCATCCCTTTACTACAGAGGTATCTCATCCCTTTACTACAGAGGTATCTCATCCCTTTACTATTCTGTGACAGAGGTATCTCATCCCTTTACTACAGAGGTATCTCATCCCTTTACTACAGAGGTATCTCATCCCTTTACTATTCTGTGACAGAGGTATCTCATCCCTTTACTACAGAGGTATCTCATCCCTTTACTACAGAGGTATCTCATCCCTTTACTATTCTGTGACAGAGGTATCTCATCCCTTTACTATTCTGTGACAGAGGTATCTCATCCCTTTACTATTCTGTGACAGAGGTATCTCATCCCTTTACTATTCTGTGACAGAGGTATCTCATCCCTTTACTATTCTGTGACAGAGGTATCTCATCCCTTTACTATTCTGTGACAGAGGTATCTCATCCCTTTACTATTCTGTGACAGAGGTATCTCATCCCTTTACTATTCTGTGACAGAGGTATCTCATCCCTTTACTATTCTGTGACAGAGGTATCTCATCCCTTTACTATTCTGTGACAGAGGTATCTCATCCCTTTACTATTCTGTGACAGAGGTATCTCATCCCTTTACTATTCTGTGACAGAGGTATCTCATCCCTTTACTATTCTGTGACAGAGGTATCTCATCCCTTTACTATTCTGTGACAGAGGTATCTCATCCCTTTACTATTCTGTGACAGAGGTATCTCATCCCTTTACTATTCTGTGAAGAATCTAGTCGAGAAAGAGATAGGGGGTGTATTTTATACTTATATCGATATATATGAAAGCATAAACAGCGTAGCTTTGTAGGGGGATGGGGATTGAAAGAATTTCATACATTTGTCTATCCTAAAAAAAAAATCTAATTACTCTAATGACCAACGCTTAATATACTTTTCTATGCATTACGAAAGGTAGCTGTCAGCATATAGACTTTAAATATATATATTTATAGATATTAATAAATACTTTTAAACATATTAAACATATAAATATAGACTTTTAAACATATTAAACACAAAGCACACAGCTTTATCTATTAGTTTGACATTTGACCTAATAAAAATAATCAGATGACAACAAATATTTACCATCATGACCCCTCTCCCCAGATGCCCTTTTTAAAATATAAATTATCAATTGGAATAATGCATCATATCATCTTGAATAACTTTTGCAGCTAATAATTTGAATGCCCCTCCAGACCTTGAGTTGGGAGTTCCATGATATTCTGACAGATTCTCCTGATTTCATGATCAGAGAGAGTCTCGTTATCAGTGTTCTATACAGCAGTAACAGCTTCACACACAGCCCACCTAACGCAGAGACTCCCCAGAGAGTCTGAGTTTACACCACACCCAACCTTCTAGGGGAGGGGTACTCTCATTCTGCTGTCTGACTCACACAATAACTCCCTGTGGGAATCCCCTACACAGCTGACATACAAAGTTTGTAGAGAATACAGTCATTCTGAAAAGTTTCCTATTGGAATCTAACTATACCAGGTAATTCAACATTTGGATGTCTCTAATACTTTAACACCTTTACTTGATTCAAAGTTAAGTTTCAAAGTTTTGCTGCATTTAGGAGTACTAAAATAGAAGACACAGAGGAGCACGAGCAATGAGTGGTCATTAAGTTCCTGTGATGGGCAGACAAATGCCATTGGCAATCAGAGGCCAAAGACAGTGATGCTAAACAATCGCCTTGTACGTTGACAAAAAATCCCATCCCCACAGTGTCCTGTTGAGTTCTTCATTAGTAAACCTTAATATTCTACAGAAAACATTGCCCTAATGGCTATAGGTCGTCTTTTTTGGCAGGTTTAATGGATGTGCAACATTCCACCTGGAGACCAAAGGTCATCAGTGTACTATCCGACTCAGCATAGAACCACCACATACCTGGTACTGGTACAAGAAAACACTTAAATATAACCCCCTTTGTTATGCCCATGCTTTATTTATAATATTTGAATGCTTCAGCAAGAATTTCTCCTTCATATTACAGAATAAGTTCATGGTATTGCTAAATGCAACATGAACCTTTTATCTTTCTACATCAACCCTAAAAGAGTAATAAAAGTGTACTGTAAATGCAGAAATTTCAATGTGGAAGTAATTCACATTAAGTGGGGAGAAAATATTCTTGTTAACATTCCCTCCATGAACTGACTTTTTAATGCATCATTTGTAAGATATACACATTAATACATGTATCAAAGAAATAACACAGTCAACATTTTTTAACTTGCATAATGAACATGCTGAAATATCCATGTTTACAGCATTCCTTTTTCATCCAATCATAACGAATCCTGTAGATCACATTTTATCCCCTTCACCCATGAGCCCCCCCCCCCCCCCCCCCCCCAAATCAATGACTCAAACTGATTTTCACAGAATCATTTCATGAATTTTATCATGAAGTTTTCATTTCTTGATAAAAGCAAGCATTTGTGATAATTTTGTACAGAAAAAATTTCCGAAGCTATAAATGTCTAGAGATAACAAATAATAATCAGCATTCTTGCATGTTTACTGCTAAAATCATAAAAAATCCATCAATAATTCAAAATAAGCAAGAAGTCCTCTGACTGCATGATTTGTATTTGATATTTCATAAGATTTTGGCCCATTATCAGAAAGTAAAGTATTAGTACACTACATATTAAGCTTTCTCCGATTACGACAAAGCCTGCTCAAGCTTCAGTCCACTTACCTGTAGACATAGTCCACCTGACAGGAATAGTGCGAGTGGAACTCAAACGACTGAGAGCTGTACGTGTACACGTACATCTCACGGTGGGACATGTTGGACACTGACTGAGGGAATCCCGAAAATTAAAAAAATCCCACGACACCCGAAAATCAAAATAATCCCAGCACACCCAAAGATCAAATCAAGTCAGCTCCGACACTCATCTCCTACCTCAAATTCGTTGAAGCATAGTCTGAGATAAAATGAACCAATGCCAGCCTTCAAATGTGTTAAAACCTGTCAATATATCTTTTCTCACGACTTGGAACTTAATAAGGAAGAGATCCGGGATTTATAATTCATGGAGAATTCGGCGGGAAGTGGGGAGATGGTGTCCCGCTGAAGTCCTGTTAGTCTGACGGATCATTAACGGCAGTACGCCTCTGCCAGTCAGGGATGCTGTGTATTGGCATGTGTGTGATATCACATTATCACCCCAATGCTGCTCGCATCCAACGACTCACACTGAACACAGTACATCCAATCAAACGCAGCCCGCTAATTTATGCAAAGACTCAAACCCCAATTAATTGGAACCCCTATCTGGTATACTAATCCCTCAGACTCCTTACCATAGGCCTCCAGGCCCATATTAAGCTTTTTAAGTTGAAACATTTCACCATCATGTAAAACAAATAATATTGAAACAGGAAATGTGGCCCTATATCCTGCCAAGGAACCAAGCAATGTGTTACTGAGAGGGAATTCATTCACAATGACTTTGTTTTTTGGAACACAATGTTTGGATCTGTCTGTTCATTGAAATCAATATTACACCTTACACAGAACTTGGAGGTTCTTTGTGCCTGACCTACAGCCTACAGGACTAGCCGTGGGTGATGACACCTACTTGTTTACATCCTCAGAATATCCTGCACTGTTTCACCATCATCAAACACAACAGGGAGGCCATTCTAGAACTTTGATAAAACTTCACAAACCTATCTCCGATCGCTACATAATATGTTATTAATGTCTGCAAGTTGCACTACATGGTAAGGAGAGACCGACATCAAACCTGTGCAATAAAACAAAATGAAGCTGGAGGATGAAGGAATGGGGGCTCCTACATGATAAGCTCCCTACTGGGATCTTTGGGAATCTTCCTATGGCCTAAATTTGAAATGTGTTTGAAACAAGGAACAGAAAACTGACAATTGTTATCACAGGAATAGAAATGAAGGAATGGGAGAGGGACTGAGGGGAGGGGGGGAGGGGGGCTCCTACATGATAAACAATCTGTGGGAAGCTTCCTATGGCCTATGACCTGATTTTAAAAAGTGTTTAAAATCAGGAACAAAAAACTGACAATAGAGATGCTGCATTTATATAGATTTATCATCCAGTGCTGTAAAAATTTCATTCAAGAACCAAAAATACTCTGATATTGTCTAAAAATATTATCTATAAAAACTCTTTTTATGATTTCTTTTTTTTTTTTTGGAGTGATATACCGGTAGGTGTTCGGTAAATTTTAAACCTAAAATGCTTGCAGATAGAAAACACTCTATCTAAATGTAAATTTATGAGAAAGATCTTTGCTGTAAATGTCCCAATACTCTATTTCTTTTGACTAATGAGCCTCTACATGCATTCAAGAGAACCCTTGAAACTTAATTATGCATTTGATGTTAATTAAAACTGCAGTAATAATTGCTGGGGGAGTCACTATTTGACTAGATCTGCTGGCAGGGCTCACAGAGTGCCAGTAGTAGGTATATATATTCCTGATTTACATACACTGCAGGCTCCAGGCAGCTAACAGTGACTCATCTCTTTATTTTACACCTTTGCAAATTTTACAATCTACATATCACCCAAGTCTGCTGGAAATTATATAACATCATTTCTGGCATTTAAAAAATCAACTAATAGTTTCCAACAAAATCATCCTAAAACGAAGTTCCCATAATAAATCGTATCAGAGAACTTTTAAATTACAGTAACTTTAATGCAAAAGAAGTGGCTCTAATCGTTTGAATTTTATTTTCCTCTACATCTTGCATACTTGACCCCTCTCTGTATTCACACCTCTCTGCATTCACCTACGTAGTGTATTCACACCTTTCACCTGAGAACAATTAAGAAGTTCACACATGTAAGATAAGGTAAGCCTATTGCAGCGATCTTGTTCAGGTAAACACTCAATGAAACATCAAAGCCCCAGTCACTGTGTGTGGCTCCCAATCAACACTCGCCATCCATACCAAGTTTAATGGTGATTGGCTAATTACCAAACAGCTTCCCATTCCTCATCACTTTGTCATCACCATGGTAACGACCTGACCTACTTAACCACTCACCTAAAGTCAACAATACCTACATCATCAGCATCCACTGGAGTTCAAACTCCATATTTCATATTTTAGTAAAACAGGGAAGAAAGCATCATAAAAGGAGGGCGAAAAAGGATAGGGCATTACTGAGGTAGGATACAATGGACATATGGTAACCAACTCATTGGTGTAAGTCATGGGCTGAATTATCTACATGGTGCTGAAATTTAATGATTTCCAACTAGCTGGTCAATTTAATTATTTCAACATTTGACCCAATTATGAAATGGTATATGGGCCACATGTTGCTATAATTTGCCAGGTCTGCATCTCACAGAGAACAGGCCTGTATCAATGGAATCATTCACCCCAAAACTTCTTGGCAACAACACTCCTTTCTTTGGAGGAATACATCTGTATTTCGAAAACTTCAAGCCCAGCCAAAAATTTACAACATTTTAGCAATAACAGCCTCTTCCAGGAACAGTCAACAACATATTTGTGCAAAATTATAAAACTTTGGTACACAGTATACACTACCTTTAGTATTATTATTCATCTTGTGAGTCAGTATCAGAGGAAGACTGGTGCTTTTGTATGCTCTCTACACAAATGTTCATCATACTAACAGCAATACATAGTACATAGCCTAAACTCTCCTCAAAACAAATTGTTAAATGTGTCTAGATTTTTTATAAAAACCCACAGACAAGCAGCTCGGCATCAGCTATAATGAAAGACATTCCTGTGACTGCTGATGTCAGGCTAATTTGTGAGACGTGCTGGCCTCTCTGCTCTATCTGTGTTTGTGCAGCATCAAAAGCCAGAATCACACCGTCAGTCTGATCACTGTCTTAACAATTCACCATTAATTAATGACATTAATTACTGGTGATATTAATCACTAATTCAGCATATGTTCACCAAGTTTCCCAGAATTCCCTTATCTTAGAAACTACACAGAGAAATTAATTTTTCCCCTTCAGAATGATAATTTGACTGCTTGGGTGATGTGATGCCATACTTTCTTATCATCAGAGCTTTGCTACCTATGAACCATCAGGACACATGAGAGCATTGCTGTACATGGTATGTGTGATCCATTAAGACACACAATCTATCAGAGCACCCAGTCCCCCATTCATCTCACAGGGTGTGCTCTTTTGATGGCAAAGACTGCACCCATTTAATCTCTTTTGGTAATTTTCATCCATTTCTGCATTCAAAATTTCTGAAACATTGCACTTAAACATTTCTAACATTTCATTATCATTTAAAAACTTACTGGGTTGTGCATGCATGCAAGTTAAATTTCCTTTTTATTTTCAAGGTTTTTTTAATTCTTTTTCAGAGCCTTCCAGCATGAAGAAACATCAGCAAATGCAGCTCACAATCAATGAAACCTGGAGAATTCCCAAAGCCCATTACATCGCCTGAAACTGCCATCTTCTGGAGCTGTCGGGAAGCATGTTGCACTTTTGAGATGCAATGTTTACCAAACCATCATTTTTCTTTATTATAAGCCAGCCAATTTCTGCAGACTGGTATCGTTAAAGAACAGACTGGCTTTTTTGCATGAGCCAATATTGACTACAGCGTCATGTCCAAATCTTCCTCTATACACCACTCACCCATCCCACAAAATACATCTTGCTTTCAAAATTATTACAACACTCAGGGATTGATAGAAGGGAATAAAAAATACTCCCCTTCTTACCCTCCAGTTGTAGAAACAGGAATTCTATCACTCTGATAAAAGATGGACAGAGAAAGCCTAACAGATCAAACAAGTGGCTTATCACTACATTTCAAAGCCCCCCTCCGACTTGGAATTCATAATCTTGCACGGTTCCTCTTATCTGTGCTTTCACTGCTTAGATTTTCATCTTCCGTGGTTTATAGCCAGTCATCTGTAGCTGTCTGTGAACAGCTATAAATCTACATTTACTTACAACTTGTAGATTTTCCAAAAATAAGAACTTTTACGTTTTTAACCAATACCTCATGAAATTCATCCAAGTCATCTTAATTTTGTTTGTCAGCAAATGTAAAATAACTCTTGAGATTCCGACAACTTGTGTCAGAATCTTGATCAATGATGTCTTCATCAAGCCAGGAAAAATCAACAACTTGAACGTCAGTAAAATTCAAAACTCCATCAAGCATAGCACTCCCATCAAAGCAATATACTGTCAATGGTAGAAAGAGGATAATCTCTTGAGATTTATTAACGTTATCACATCAGATATCTAACATCGTGACATTGTTTAACCAAGTATAAATACAAGAAAACTGAATGGAGAAAGTTTACAGAGAGAATGAGAGTGAGCCATTTACTTACAGCCTCCAGTAGAGGTGCCCCAGCCCCTGGGATCTAGAGGGTCTGTGTGTGAAGACCATTCTCATTCCTGACACAGCTTGACAATCCTTTCTCCTATAACAGACCTACTCCAGCGTCTTCCAATGATTCCAGAGATTGAGAGTGGTTTGGCTTCTTCTCCCACTGAATGAACTTCCGGCGGAGGTTTGTGAAGTGTCAGACATTTCAGGCGATTCTCTCTGACAGCTGGTTATTGTAGGCAGTCTTTGATGCCAATGTTTTTCTTTGATGGTGAAAGAATTAGAAAACTTTTCCCTTCCTCTGTTCAGAGACAATCGGAGGGAGGACTTACCCCCAGGGCTGTTTATTTGTACAGATTTTTACACCGCTTTCTTTCACTATATCATATTCCAGCAAACTGTTGAGAAGTTAACCTGATATCCTAAAGCCAAGCCAAAACTAGCCTCAGGGTCATGGCTCTTCACTTCAATTGCAAGCCTGCTCCACACAAATTGGAAGGATGTAGTTTCTACTGTTAAGTACTGCTGCAGATAACTGAGATCATATTACTTTATGACTTGTGAATCTGTACTTCAAGAGAATTATTACTTTTGTAATACCACACTATTAAAGTCTGTATTCTCTGGCGGAAGACCTTCAGAACTCCATCACAACATACACACAATATCCGGTATCTATTTTTTGCCAATCAAAAATGAGTTGATGGGTTTTTGGTGGCATCTCCAGGAGTTGATGAGATTAACCTCTGGTTCTGACCTCCTTGTTTTTTATATATAGGGAACAGCTGCTGTAGATGTGGGAGCTATATGACCTTTGCCGACCTCCCCCATGAAATTAGATCATATCTACTCAAAGGTGTTGTAAGAGGGACTCAAATTTTTACAGTTCTTGACACAGGACAAAAAGCATACATAGTATCTAATAACTACATTTCTTTGGCAACTTGCTGTGTCCACTATTAGCAAATTAAATTTTCAGAAAATTAATTGTCATTACACATTGAGGAATGACAATCCTTAAAGGAAATGAATGCTGATATAATATTTTTGTAATTTTTTAAAACTCTGTTTATTATATTATGTAACCATACAAATACATGTACTAATACTTATCAGGGTAATACTGAGCATATAAAACCATGGCTTGCAAAAAAGACTTAGCTGCTTATTAAGAAATGGAAGTGTTTCATTTATTCTTACCTTAAAATACTTACTACAATGTAATATAAAAATTTTAAAAATCTAAAGAAAATTTCCCCATGATAATTAAATCTAATTTAACTTTGTAAACTATATACATGGATTAATATTCTGTTCTGAAACTACTGAACAACCTATGCAAATCAAAACAGCTGAGGACTGGAGAGGGATGGTGAGGGATGGTGGTGTCAGCAAGCCCACAGACCAATTCTAATATAGGCACTTCCTTAGCAGACTCAAAGAGGGATAACTCCATCTCTTGTGAGCAGATAGACTGTATACAGCAAGAAATTCATTCAGCAGGTGCTTTTCCAAGCATAGCTCTCTCCTGACTCTATCAGCTAATTTGAATGAAACCATCTACAGGGTTTGTTTACATTCATTTAAATCAAACAGAAAACACTGACAAGGTAAACAAAGATAACGAACTAAGCATCCCTACACAACAGTTCACTACTGGGATTTCCATTCACTCAAACCTTTCAACACTGGAGATAGCTAATTAAGCATTTTGTTAATTAATGAAGACAGATAGACAGAATGTAAAAGTCAAGAAAAGCCTTGGTAGGAGATGTGAGGCTAATATTGAAGCTATAAAAGGTCCTGGTTCTTTCATTTTTATGGTGCTACCGGTAAATCTATTTCTTAAATCAAAGTTACAGCAATTCCAACCTTGGATTTGAAGCTGATCTAACCCACTTCTAGCACTTTTAGTTTAATTCTGATTTAAGAGCAAGCTCTTTCTGAAGTGTGCATCTCAAGCCCTATTTTAGGATCAATATCAAAATCATCCGATTTATAGCAGAGGAAAAACTAATCATAAATCATGTCAAAAGACAGCATCACTAAAATCTGTTGTGGAAACATGAACTACACTGGAAAACAGTACACCTCAAATTCTTATTATATGTGATATCTAAAACGGTGTAATTAATAAATTTCAACCAAAAAAAAGCACACAAAATTTACATGTATTAATTATAAGCTAGTTCCATATAACCCTGGTAGCAAATTAAAATGATTTCAGAATATATTTCAATTATCTACACATTGATCATGAGAATTTAATGGGTCTACATGAACAAATTCAATCAGTAACCATAATGCCTTGTAAATGGATTAGAGATCGGTCAGAGGTCTCCATCGTGTGATAAGTCATGTTTTATGGAGATGGTAGGGTTAGTATCAGCACCTGGCAGATATTGTTAATGTAATCCGGGTAAGCTAAGTTAAATTGCCAGTAACTAACCTGAAAAACTCTGTGAACTTACATCTTCTATCTGTATAACAACACAAATTAAAATTAACAGTGATCATCTAAAATTTTAGAAAGAACAGACAAATCCAAATTCAAACTGTTTTCCCTTGGTTTCAGTTCTTGGCCCAAAGGCCAAAGAAGAACCAAAAACTGAACAGCACAGTACTACAGATAGACTTTACATGTAATTTATGAATATTTAGAAACTGTTACATTGTAAACCTCACAGCCTACACAGACAGACCTACCTACATAATATCTGTGTATAGACACTGAGCCCACACTAAAAGACTGACTGACGATATATAATTACAGACAGGGAAATTCTAAAAGAAGACAATGTCTTTTATTTATAGGTTCTTTTCCTGGGTCAGGGATCTATTTTATTTATTTATTAATTATTTATTCATTATCAAATATTTATTTACTGAGTGGCCAAAGAACAAGTGGGAATTCTGCTTATAAGGTCAGAAGGAGCAGTACTACAGGTAGTAACTATGTTACATCAAACAGTGAAACTATAGCTATTAATTAAAGCTACTTTAATTCTTAATGAGTAGGATCCCATATTTAGGATCAATTCAATGTCTGTAGGTACAGCGCAAATAAAACCTGTATTTAGTCCAGGGGCTTTTCAATATTTACCACATGCTGTAAAAATAGACTGCATCTCCTGCAGCAATGATGGACCAGCCCCAGTATTCCTTGTGTCAAAGTCCATACTAAAGATCATTCAACATTGACATTTAATAGAAAGAGAATTATACAAACAAGTTTGGGTTTTTTTCTGGAGACCCCAAACTACGATATCAGAATTGATTAAAGGGGAGGGGTAGCAAACTAAATTCCTTGTTTGTGTGGCTGTGTACATATCTACCAGGGCTGTGGTCTACCATCGATAGCATAGGAACACAGAGAAGTAGATGTACTTGACACAAGACTCCTGGGATTGTGTACATTTAGTGAGACAATACACACCGGTAACAGGCAGCTCATGGAGAGGGAGTACTATACAAAGCGGGAATAATTATCAGATTCCTCACCACATTCTGGCAGTCGTTACACAAACAAAATAACAGGAGCCTGCACTATGTGTAGTTCTACATGTGGGAACTCCGTCCTGGGAAAACATTGTCAGTAGAAGCACTGCATTTATCTTCATCAGAGTGTCTGAGTCTACATAACAATGGGGTAACTGTACAGCTCCTGAACAGACAAACTGACAATGGGGTAACACAGGGGAAGATAAGTCACTCGTACAACCCCAAACAATGGGGTAACACAGGGGAAGATAATTCACAGTTATTGAACAGACAACCCCCAGAAAGACAGACTGACTGACTGACTACCAGTAAACTAAACCTCAGTTGAC
Organism: Magallana gigas; assembly: GCF_963853765.1. Taxonomy (NCBI): domain Eukaryota; kingdom Metazoa; phylum Mollusca; class Bivalvia; order Ostreida; family Ostreidae; genus Magallana; species Magallana gigas. Next base: position 54,657,909 of record NC_088857.1, on the reverse strand, counting down.
CATCATTATCCCATTACGCCTACAGTAAACAGAGGCATGGCAATCAGTTTTATGATGAATTAACATCAAACACCCAGGTAATACACGGGTGAGAGCATCAGCAACTGACAATATGGACAGACCTTTGCATAAAAAGTTTAAGGGTTATGCGGTAAGACCTAAGTATTACTTACATTTTGACCCCAGGGGGAGGGTCCCACACACACTCCCCGGTGGTCAAGTTGGCATACATGTGCTCCTTGCTGCGGGGCTCGATAATCTCCACCCATTCCCATCTACAAAACACAGATATCACACAATTAATATCTAAAAATATCAGAAATCTAATAAAAAAGATTAATTTTATCTACAAAACAGAGATATAAGATCCTTAATATCCATGATATCTAAAATTATCAGATATCAAACAACAAATGTGTTACATCTACAATACACTAGTAATAGTATCAGATTATCAATACTAATGTATGTTATAGTTACAAATATCAGATGTAAGATGATCAACAGCCACAAAATCTAGAAAATTAAGTTATAAAACATCTAATAATAAAGATGTCAGACAATCAATATCCACACCTAAAAATATCAGATTTTCAAGAAACAGATGTAGTACATTTAAACATCTACAGATATCATTTGTACATTAACTGATTTTTTTTAAAAATCTGCTGAACAAAGAGCCAACAAATAATCAATACATGTAATCAATATCTAAAGAACATTTATCAGCAATAGTCTGACTAATATTTTCTACAGAGCCCAAATATCATTCATTACTGCAAGAGATAAGTTTTAGTAAGTGGACAACTGTGTGAATTTCTCTGCACATAGATCAAAAGAACTGTGTGAATTTATCTGTACAATCACAATACTGTACATGTAAATAGTCAAGTGTAGATGTCTCAATCAATGCTGAATATTGTTATGACTGATCATGTGCCACTGTTTAATCACTTAAACATTAAAATCAGCACACAATAACAAGTCCCAGTATGATTAGTGTACTCCATATACTACCCCCTGGGACTCAATAAAAATTAAAATTCTCAAAGAATTTTCACTAAAATCATGACTCATATCATAGCAGTGGGCCTATAACAGAGTTTTCAGCACTTAAACCCTGCCTGTCAGACAATTTTGATGATTCAATGATATTAGCATACTGCTAGATCAGCTGTTTATAGCCTGTCCATAGGGTTATTGAGCTGTATGTATACAGAAGTTATACTCAATAACTTATCATTCTGGCTCTATAACAGAACCATCTTCTGACAAAAGGACAATGTAATTGCTGGAATGGGACTCGTAGATTAGTCTATAATCACCGGACACATGGCATGTCTTCCAATGAAGACATATGTACTAATGTTTTGGCAATGAATACACACATTCCTAGACAAGAGAGAGCTCATAATTACACAGACAGAAAATGACAGATAGGCCCCCGCTCAAAAGGTCGCTCCGATCAGCTCTAATCTTTTACCTTTAAACCTGCGTCTACCTGCCCAGGTGAACCTCTCCACCAACACCAATTATTTTAACCTCCAACTCAAAAAACCTGTCCTATCTATTAATAGGCTTTAAATCACAGAATTTGGTGTGAGAAATCCCCCCCAACCTATTTCAACTATACCAAAGGCTTTATCCCATTCTATCTACACTACCCCTCAAGACTAACCTCCCTTCCCTTAAAGTTGTTTACCCGTAAGTCCTGTTGAAGTAAAGCCGATGTGGTTGTTCCAACTCCATCGTTTTAGAGTCGAGGTTCCGTCACATTTTACGGAGGGGAAATCGGGCACACTTCAACCTCAGGAAGTCCCTGGCGACAAGCCAACTTTTACTTTCCTTTTTACCACTCAGCATGAACAACATTGTTACCAATCGGAAAATCATTATTAAATCCTCCTGCTTAACATTTCACACAAAAAGTCAGATTTCATCCTTGTAATCTAAGACACCTGTCGATATGGGAGTAAATACAAATCCTACATTCTCCCCACCTCTTGGAAGCCACAATCAATACACCAACAGTCAGGTCCTGTTACAGAAACAAACTCCCTTCTCCTGGTGTCAGGGTCCATACAGAGAACAAACAATAGATCTCCCCATACAACCTCACCATGCAGAGTGTATCGCCTTAGATCGGTGACAATGTAATCAATGCATGTGTGGCTTATTTTATCACTATTCTATCATCAGAGGACCTGTGGAATTATGAATTCTCTTTGAAGTGTTTCCGTATGCAGATCACCACTTTTCCATTCATTCTAATTTGCTGACCTTTCAAGGAACAAGACTAAAGTGTTTATACTTTGTTTTTATATAATTACAGAGTATATCCTGTCTTTGACACAAGCCACTTTTCTGTCTGTGAGTCATAAAAAGTTCACGTTTTAAGCAAAACACTATTCAGAAACAAACACATAAAGTGTAGTACCAGCCGTGGCCTCCGCTATGATATCAACAACTTGTTGTGTCATGTGATCCCCTGAATACTCCAGGCCTCCTCAGGACCAGAGCAAACTTGAACCCACCAAAGAATGTCTACATTTCAAGTGGCCATTGAGAGCCCTCTTCAGAGGGTGTTTAGAATTACCCGAGAGACCCAATGCTCCACTACATGCGCAGGTGGCCAGATCTGTCACATCAGTGGCTGTTATCTGTACATCAATACCAGAGCTTTTTAAACCACACAGGCTTTTATTACTGATTTTTTAATTTACTCATTTTTATAATTGAATACTATTTCGAAATCTGAAACATTTTAACATTTATGATTTCATAGGCATAGAGTTTATTTCAATTAAACAAGGAAGCAAAATCCTCTTTGGAAACTGATAAGTTTTAGATGAAAACAAATGAGCTAAATTACCCTTTATATACATGCCACATAACTGTTGGAACATTATATAACAACACTAACTTAGTTAGTGATTAAGAATTAATCCAAGCCTGTATCGATATGGCAGGCATTATAACATATATAAGTGCATTACAGACTGATAAATCTAAATGTGACCCAGATTGCTTTCCCTATGAAGATTTACAGCTATTTCTAACACAGCCTCAGTAAATTCTAACATCCATGTCTAATATTATGCAAGTTCCACCATCCATCTGAAGGGACAAAGTTTTAAGATACCCCCCCCCCCTCCCCCCCCCCCCCCACTGACCCCCACCTCTGCCTCAATCTGATAGCTTCCAATAGGGGCAGAGTTTCAGAATCTCCCCTCCCCCAATTCATCTTTTGAACCAGAACTTCAGAAGGCATCCGCCTGAGTTGAACAATTACATTAATTTCCCAATATCACAGTTTTGTATTAAGCCTCCATTATCTGTACATTGTATTCATGACTAGTATGCATCCCATTAACAGGAAACCTTTGTATGTATATAGTGAGAGCAATGAAGCAATGACCAGATCAGTCAGTAATTAATATCTCTGTACCCACAACAGATGGTTGGCCCTCATCTAAAGCGTAAGGTACAAAATAGACAAACACCCAAACCTTACAAATAACCCAGCCCCTAAAAGGTACCAATAGATAGACACCCAGACCTCACAAATATCCCCGCCCTCATCTACAGCTCTGCAGAAATGTACCAATAGATAGACACCCAAATCTCACAAATATCCCGCCCTCATCTACAGCTCTAAAAGGTACCAATAGATAGACACCCAAATCTCACAAATATCCCGCCCTCATCTACAGCTCTAAAATGTACCAATAGATAGACACCCAAATCTCACAAATATCCCGCCCTCATCTACAGCTCTAAAAGGTACCAATAGATAGACACCCAAATCTCACAAATAACCCCTCCTCATCTACAGCTCTAAAAGGTAACAATAGATAGACACCCAAATCTCACAAATAACCCCTCCTCATCTACAGCTCTAAAAGGTAACAATAGATAGACACCCAAATCTCACAAATATCCCCGCCCTCATCTACAGCTCTAAAATGTACCAATAGATAGACACCCAAATCTCACAAATAACCCCTCCTCATCTACAGCTCTAAAAGGTAACAATAGATAGACACCCAAATCTCACAAATATCCCCGCCCTCATCTACAGCTCTAAAAGGTACCAATAGATAGACACCTAAACCTCACAAATATCCCCGCCCTCATCTACAGCTCTAAAAGGTACCAATAGATAGACACCCACCCCTCACAAATATCCTAGCCCTCATCTACAGTTGTAAAAGGTACCAATAGATAGACAACCAAATCTCACAAATATCCCCGCCCTCATCTACAGCTCTAAAAGGTAACAATAGATAGACAACCAAATCTCACAAATATCCCCGCCCTCATCTACAGCTCTAAAAGGTACCAATAGATAGACACCCAAATCTCACAAATATCCCCGCCCTCATCTACAGCTCTAAAAGGTAACAATAGATAGACACCCAGATCTCACAAATATCCCGCCCTCATCTACAGCTCTAAAAGGTACCAATAGATAGACACCCAGACCTCACAAATATCCCCACCCTCATCTACAGCTCTATGGTTACCAATACACTGCAAGACAAACACCTAAACCTCCAAAAACCACCCCAAACCTCACTCAGTCATTCTGTTAAACCCTTGACAAGTCAGAAAGGCTGGCGACTTTTAAAGCCACACAGGAAAGATGGGCATAAGTTGAAAGGAACACCGGCCAATGTTTAACAGATTATTTGGTTTACAGGTCGGATCTGTCACTGGGCTTTATTAAACACCGAAGTCCGAACACACAAATAAATGTTGATTCAACCACATACTTAATCCTTCCCTCCAAATATTCCCCCGACTTGAATCCAAAGGAATTAAAATGCCTGGAAATTTTTGTGTCCAGTAACACAGGTGACTATAGGTGACCGGCCGAATTATCAAAAGCAATCAATAAATTCACACACTTAACATCAAACACATTCATAAATCAACTTAAATACTTAATTGTGAATGAGTTTACTTTTCATTTCAGACATTTGCCTGCTTTTCCAGTTACTGTAATATATTAAAAACAAAATGCAGAGCAAGAAATTACACTGTACATGTATATGTACACAAAACCCATGATGGGTTTATAATTATTTGAAATGAAATGCTGGTATGTACCTGGGCCAGCCAGGAAGTCTGAATTAGAGACAAATGTCTTAATTGGCTAAATACGTTCAGTTTATTGGATCTAAGTTATAAAAATAAAATAAGAGGTCTTCTAAATTTCCCTGTTGGTTGTTTCCACTCCTTCCTTATTTTTTTCTAAGAATCGAAATTGTATACAAGACTGTCCAAGAGAAGGGATGGGCATTTGATTATCAGGTTGCAAGTAGACTGGGATTAGACTTGGTAAAGGCCGACAATTCTATTGATTATATGGCAGTCAGTCTACGAAATATGACCCACCGTATCAGACTAATATGAAATGTTATGATGTCAGACAATCACATTACTATTAGGAGAACTTAGCTTTTTATCTACTGCCTGATTATTCCACTTGTTTCTCTTAGTTTAATCATAAAGTACTACTCCCACTACTGAAAAATATCAGCAGTTTTCTCTGAATAGTTTGAATTTTATTCCACAACCAGTCAGTCAATCAATTTCCTACATCCTAAACATTAACATTATTACACAATAATTCTAGGTAAAATCAACACACATTAGGATTGGACTATGATCATGCCATTTTATCCTCAAAGAGTTTGATCATGACATCAAAATTAGGTAGATTACAATTTTTTTACTGTGGGCTCTCAGACTTGCTATGGATCGGATTGTTGACATGATAACGGTACCTACCCCTCGGTCTTGTAGCGGGAGAACATCCCGTTGGGACGACAATAATGACGATGTCGCCGGTGGCAGTGACAAGGAACGTAGTTCCCCTGTAAATCCATTTTTGGTGCAAACATGGGTCCACTCTGTGCATTGTAGCTGTACATTTTTAAATAATTAAAAATGAAGAGGATCACACTGTATCAGTTTCCTGGACCCACAGCACTGGGGAATTCTATACACGATATAATTCAGTAAAATTCTATCCACGTTATAATTTAGTAAAATTCTATCCACGTTATAATTCAGTACAATTCTATCCACGATATAATTGAGCCTAATCGAGGACTAGCGACAGAAATTAGAAAAGGTTTAAGTATGAAATATAGAGTTTCTGCGCATGATACAAAACGCTTTTTCCTGGTCGAAGGCCAGACAGATACACAGAATCAACAGTTTCTGACAGTCTTTTATAAATACATCTTCTGTCTTGTCAGAACCAATGACGGCTCTCTATAACAGAGTCCACTCCATTATTCCGAATTACATAATATTCAAATCATCCTAAGATTTTGTTGCTTGAAAATAAAACCCAATCAAACCAAGAATAACATAAATATTCCTCTGTGTTCACAAGCACTGATGCGGATTGTTCACAGGAGAAATTGCACAAAATCTGCCCATTTCCTAGATACGACTATTCCTGTCACTTCCAGTTTGAATCACAGTACAAATACTTCTGTACGTGTTTCATAATATTCCATGAAGTGAATCCTGGGAGGATAGGAGCCAGATAAAGCTGTCGGTTTCATTTTTCTCCGTTTCCTGTCTTTTAGTGAATTTTGAATCAGACCGAGTCAGGAATAAAGTCGGAGGTGAACGCTGATCCCTTGCATCTGCCGACCACCGAATAATCAATGGTGCATCCTCTCTCACTCCTTCACTAAATCCACATACTGATTCCAGCCTCCAATTAACACCACATAGCATTGTCCAGCCTTCATTATTCATTAAGCCACAAAAAGCTAATCAGCTGCAAGTACTGGGGTTGCTTCTCCAATCACTTCAAAGTGTCAATTCTGTTTGATTTCTCAAATTTACTGCAAACTTTATGCTATCTCTTTCCCTTTGGCAAATAATTTGGTACCAGACATTGGATTGTCAAATGGTAACTACACTATTACCCTCGTTCAAATCAATGCATGTGAATTCCTTGGTAAATCAGTAAGCCTGACTTAATATTTAACTTCACAGATAGACACTCACTTTTTGATTAGAACTCAGTGTCACGCCTCATCTTCTGAACTGGCCTCTAGATCATCAGGCAGACATGACTCCTGGAGATACAATATCTTCATGCTGTGAACAATGAATGAATTTATTCTGGCTTCAGTAGTGTCCACGTTCACATCATGGGTGGGAGTGTTGACTCCTGGTAAACAACAAGCTGTACCTATATATATACCCTGGCTATCTGACCACCTTGGACACTATGACACAGAGCCCTATATTTTTTTACGTCAATAAAATGGCTGTAATTCCTGATCAATTTTCATTATCCTGATCTGATATACATAGGTATGCTGGGCTTTAAACTCCTGGTTATAAAGATCTCGCTTAACAAGGTGTTGCGTTTTCACATCAAAACGAACCCTAGATCTGATTATAATGCAAACCTGATATTTAATAAGCCTAAATCAAGACTCCTGGATGCAGCCAGAACAAACTACAAAGACTGGTAGTGTGGATAATGAAATCTTCCCCATGCTCACCCAACCAAAGATGCATTGCTTCCAATCCTAATAAAAGCGGAAACAAGCGTGCCTGTCAAATTTTTCAATTATATTCCCTGCTCCTTTTAACATGCCACCCAGTTACTCAATCTGTCTTACTCTCTTGATTTTGATGTGCAGGTAGTTTTTTTTTAAACTGTAATTGGGCCAATTACTGGTATCTGTACAGAAATCACTAGGAGCAAACACTGATATTTATCTAGAACCTGCCAATGATGGCGCACTCCTTGTTTAGAGCAAAGAAAGAGTTGTCCCATTCTGATCCCAGGGAGCCATGGTCTGAATCCCTGACTGAGGTGAATGACAGTGGCACTCTGATCCCAGGGAGCCATGGTCTGAATCCCTGACTGATGTGAATGACAGTGGCACTCTGATCCCATCACAGGACTAGTCCCATGTATTGTAAGACAGAGGGAAATGTCTGATCACAGGGACAGATAAGGCAATGCACTGATCTAATTGTTCAGAACCTATTGACGGACTTCTAAGGGTCTGTTCATGTTAATTGATAGGGGTGGTGATTGAAAAAAAAAAGTCACTATGATTCATCCACAAATTAAAACCAGGCAAAGAATCATACTTTTTGTCCAAATACATTCCATTCATATTAGACATACCAACAAACAATATACATAGGATTGGGTGGGGGTGGGAGGGGGGAGGAGAAGCAGAATATAATCCATGTCATAAAATCCAAAGTAATCAAAACCCAATGAGGACCTTTAACAACATGGAAATTCCCATTTACAGCATGTTGATATGCCCCTTCAGAAACGTGTCACCTTGTTGTTGATATTGGGTATTGATTTCTGACTGCTGTGGAACCAATACCAGGACCAACTGTTTCCCGTGGATGGCCACATTCTGGCAGGGTATTGGTGATTGACCACATTCTGGCAGGGTATTGGTTATCGATGGGGAGGATCTCCCACCATATGTTGGCCTATTCAATCTTCGTAATCATTTCTGTGTAGTTGTACAGTCAGTGTAAACAATTCACACGTTAGCTCAGCTTGTAATACAGCATATCAAAGTGTATCAGAATACATCACAGCTTTATAGCAACAACAAACACAAATTGAGCTCTTTATGATATCTGTTCCTGTTTGTTCCTTAGCTGTAAAATGTATATTTCACTTACAGACCTGAATATCTAATATTTAAAATGCAAGGATACAAGTCACATTATCTTTTATCTTCAAAAAGCAAAGAATTTATTGTCATCTTGTTAATTTGATAATTAAGACTTGACTTGTGGGAATCATGAAAAATCCCTATCAGTGTGGGAGTCTTTTTTTTAAAGGAGTTATTTCTCTTTTTGACAGAAGAGCAGCTTCTGCTGTGGTAGACAGCGTATCAATTCACCTAAGCTGTTAGCATCACATCACATCAAGGCTAATTAGAACAAGAATGGGAGGAATTTAACAGCTCTACTGCATCATACACAGAAAGGCTGTGTGAAGGCTGCACCGGTTCTCTCTCCATGGTGAAGGCTGAACTGGTTCACTCTCTGTGGTGAAGACTGAACCAGTTCTCTGTGATGAAGGCTGAACCGGTTTTCTCAGTGGTGAAGACGCATCGGTTCTCTCTGTGGTGAAGGCTGTATCGGTTCTCTCTGTGGTGAAGGCAGCAACGGGTCTCTCCACGGTGAAGGCTGCACTGTCTGGTAAGTGTTGTATGTGGAATAATAAAGAGAAAGTCTGCAGTCACACAACAAACAAATCCTGGTCATCTGTCAAACTGCACACCACGACAGAAAACCATTAAATTACCATACACGCGAAACGGCTGCTTAGTGCTAAGCGTGCTAGACCCAGACAAGACTCACAGCCACTAGAGTCAGGTCGCTCTGTACTTTAGAATCTATGAATTTGTAACTGATTGTGTACCTAAACATTAAGACAGACTGCTTTATCTTGGAACTAATGATGCCCTGATTTCTACAGATGTAAAAATCACCTGGTCGTGACAGAAACAATGTTTAGCTGCATAGCAACTGTTCCATGCATAACTAGTACACTCCAAGATGTATGGTTGTATAGGTACATGTTACTTATGATAAGGAAGGTGATAACATACAGCAAGCACCTGCAGCTATACCAGGACTTAGATCTAATCTTAGTGCAATACATCAGTTATTACTTCCAAAAACCACACAATTACAAAATTTGACAGCTACAGCAATTATGTAGATATCTTTACTTGTGTATTGTACATAATCATTACCAAAGGAATGAAAGCATAACACAGCCCGGACAGAGAGACTCCCTGCCCCTGACAGTTTGTGGACTGAGGTGACTTATGCAGGATTAAGAGTGATGGTCAGTCCTGGCTGCCCAGTGCATGCCCCCTCCAGGCAGGGGCTAGTGTGTACCAGCAGCACAATTTCTCCGTAATGGATCACACTGACCTACTTCTTACAGCCGGACAAACATTATATGTAATGAGCAATATTCATAAAATTTCCAATATCAATCCTGCTGTAAGGAATATTGTTTTACATTACAATACCAAATCCACTAATTTTCTTCCTCAAATGTCATGAATTTCTAATTTGGACCCCTGTGTGACCACTCTCCAGTAAAATGTCAAAGTGTCCAGCTCATAATGTCAGACCAATAATATGCTTAATCACAATGATTGGTATATGGATAGATTTGTGTGGACATCACTTTAAAACAAAGCATGACTTCATTTCAAAGTCACAAACTCTATTGAGATACATTCTTTTTTCAAGGATTCTGTAACATATTTAAGCCATCTTTCTTTCACTATAAACTATTTAGAATTTTAGAATTTAAAGACATTTGAAGAGTAATCTCATAGATAAGAGAAAAACAGGGAGTATTATGTAATTGATAATCTTTATGCCCTGATGTTTTGTTATGACTTTAAAAGTATATTACATAAATTTAACAGTCATTTTAATGTAAAATGCAATATTTCAAATTCTTTTATGATGATGAAAGGTAAATAATTCCTTTATGACTTAACTGTGTAAAAGTAATAAACTAAATATAAATTTCAAAATTCTATAATATTCAAACAGGAACCTGGTAGTTTAACAATATTATATATATATACACAATTCCATTTCTAAACTTTTGAACATGTTTAATACATAAAAGTTTAAAAAATCATTTTCTTGCAAATATTGAAATCAATACTGTACACTAATAAAGATTTGTCATTTTCCATCAAAACAAAAACTTTAAATCTATTAATGGCAGTTTTGAGTTGAAAAATGAAAACTGCAGAATAATGATTTTCCTCTTCTGATCAATCAGCATCTGAACCCGATCACTGGGTCCCCTCAGCTCAATACACAACTTGTAGGTCAATGAAGCATGAAAAATCAATCACACTGGCCAGAGACAGAAGGAACACCCATGAAAAGTGCATTGTTTGCCCTCAATCAAACGTATGTAGCGACAAAATTATATACCTTAATTCTAAATTGTGCAATCAAAAAACAGGTTTTGACATTTCATTGTGGCGTGAGCTATCGCAAATATGCATCTAATTATATTTACAAGAACAACAAAGTTTCCACATATGAGAACAATAACAAGTTGTTTACCTTTCTGCCATTTTCCTAACGATGTGTGATGAATGATAAAGTTGTTATACACGCATAAAACAGTGTCATTTCGCTCAAGTGGACGTTTCTCCTGCATTCAATGATTCAGAAGCCGCCATCTTGGCATCCCCGGCGTTGTTACGCTAATTTAACACAGCAAATTGTTTATGCATGCGACAAATTTTACACTCATGCTCTCAACAAGATCTTGGAAAATTCATTCTAGAAATCCATACACCATTATCGGGTTTTAATTGATGAATTCTTTGGTTGATTATGCCCATTTCGTACGCAAGCGCAGTCACTACTTCCTTTATCAATTCTAGGACTTCCTGTTTACAACTTTTCTTTTGTTGAATGTCGGCATGATATCTTAATTTTCTAACATAACGGTACCTAAGCGTCCTTATTATCGAGTTCATTCGAAGATGTGATCGAATTTTGACCTTTTTCTTCCTGTCATTGTCTGATTCGAGGTTACTGGGTAAAAAGACTTTTGATCAGGCTCTTCTTAAGTCAGTGGACTATCAATTTTGTGTAAGAGAACGTTTTTATTATACAGTGTACTTACCTAATTACTAATGTGAAATAAAATCGTAACCATACACTTACATAATATAACTATGATATTTGATGTCTTGGGTTGAAGCATTGTAAAATGTTTTGAAAATCTTTCAGTTCCATGTTTCCAAAAATGAATTTTGGGTCGAGTATGGAGAGACAGGAGGAGGTGTCTATGGAGGAATGGAATGACAGACTCCAACAAGTTCATCCAACCCGGGCAGACATGAACAAACTCGTCATGAATTATCTGGTCACAGGTATAAATAATCGTTGTGGGCACCACCCTGGTTGGAAAAATTGACAAAGATTTTTTTTTTAACGAATTGTTTTGTTATGAAGCAAACCAGTAATCATGATTAGCTTTTTCTTCAGAGAAACAGCATCCAAGATTAACAAAAAAATTAGTTCCATTTGGTAGGTGAAATAGTTATACCATTTATAAAAGTTCCTTTAGGCATTTCCCTCCAAATTGGAGTCAAACCACCAAATAGGCGTTGGTGCCCAACCTGATAATATCAGATTTCCCAAACATGAAAAAATTAATTCCCATCATATTTTGCTAAGAGATACTAACATTTTGCTTACTGTACATGTATTTATTTACACTAGTTGTAAAGTACGTTTTCTATAGTTTAACAATAAGCTTGGGTGTTAAATATGCAGTTGCATGATTAAATCAAATCAGATTTTTCTAGAAACCCGTGTTTGGTTTTTTATAAAAATATGTGTTAGATGAAATTTCATAGCTAAAGTACCTACCATTGTTGTAATTTTTGTTTTATTTTGTAGAGGGTTTTAAGGAAGCTGCTGACAAGTTCCAAAAAGAATCAGGGGTACAGCCAATGGTAGACCTAGAACAGCTGGACGAGCGAATCAAAATCCGCGAGGCAATACAGGAGGGACGTATACAAGATGCTATTTCATTGGTCAACAGCATTCAACCAGAGCTACTGGACAATGACAGATACCTGTATTTTAGATTACAGGTAATGTTGAGCTTATATTAAGCAGGGTTATGGCAGCAAGGAGGAATATGATGGTGTGTTTTCAATGTGTTATTTTGAAGTAATGATTTGTATTTCACTCTTTATCTCAGAATTCGAAATACCTGTACATGGTTTATTCAATTCTTGTACAAACAGATATATGTATATGGATTCTTTTTGAAATGTTGAATAAGTCATTGTTTGATGGACAACCATAAAAGTTACACAATCTGAAGATTCATTAAGATTATCCAGAATTTACATTCTCAAAGAAAAATTAGATTGATTTTCTATAAATATTCTGAATTCATAATTTATGAAAAGGATATCAAGAGTGAAAGAGTAGAAAATACTAATAGATGTTCATTTATTTTTTTTTCCAGCAACAACAGCTAATTGAGCTAATAAGAGAGAAAAATGTAGAGGCAGCACTCGAGTTTGCTCAGACTCAGCTGGCTGAGCGAGGAGAAGAGAACCCTGAGATTTTGTCAGAGCTTGAGCGTACACTGGCACTGTTGGCATTTGAAAGTCCAGAATTATCTCCCTTTGGGGAGCTTCTGCATCCTTCACAAAGACAAAAGGTATTAAGACAAAACTTGAAGGTTTTCACAAAGTGTGATTTGCCCCTTAAATACTAAGCATTATTTGTGACTGTAAAATACATTTATACTTTATTTGTCTTATCCCTTCTGTTTCCTCCTTATTCGTTGAACATCAATTTTTATGGACTATAGATTTCATTGTTGGGAAAATCCAAAAATTCACAAATATTGATGGCAAAATTAAAGGGTAACCATAAAGCCTTTATCAATGAATTTATGCTTCCTTGAACAAAACTACAAAATTCTTGTTGAGAACCATTTTACCAAATTAACTATACTGAGGAATCACATGAGATGTGATGTAAATCATCATATGATTCAATGATAAAAGTCGTCTTGATTTAGAAACACTGATAAGTATTTTTCTTAAAATATTCCAACATAATGAATGAAAATGAAACCATAGTTTTCATTGAAGAAACAATTTTTTTTAAGCATTGTGTAGCCGGCAAAGTGATGCTTACATCTTGATCATTAAAAACACAAAAACTAAATATCCTTTTTAATTACCGGTACCATACATCCAAAGAAAATGAAAATTGAAATGTCCAAACTATACAGAATTTAATTATTTGAATAGACAGGAGTTACTGCTCTTTCAGTGGGTTACCATCAAGACATTGAAAGTTACAATTATGTTCATACATGTAGTTCATAAATTCCATCACAAACACACTCGCAACACATTCATTTTTTGTACCCAAATTTTATTGACAGGAGACCAAGTTGATTGTCATGGATATTAACTCCTTGTATTTAATCAGGAATCAACTATATTCATGTATAAAAGTGCATTTCCATTTTCCTGTTGACAGGTGGCCAGTGAGCTGAATGCAGCCATCCAGGAAAATGATTCCACTCCAAAGCTTGCCAATCTCCTGAAGCTGTTACTGTGGTCACAGGAAGAGCTGGACAAAAAGAAAGTCAAGTACCCCAGGATGACTGACCTAGCCACGGGGTCACTGGATGATTCCAAGTAGTGAGGGGGGAGGGGTGTGTCACTGGGTGATCCCAAGTAGTGAGGGGGAGGGGTGTCACTGGATGATTCCAAGTAGCGAGGGGTGGATCAGACAGAAATCAGGGGGAGGGGGTGTCACTGGGTGATGAGGATGTGTGTACACCAATATTTAAATAAACATTGCATCTCCATTAGTTGAATAATGTGAATAATGAAAATTAAAATGCTGTCAATACATGTAAAACATGTGTCTATATTGTTCATTTCCATCTTGGTTACTCATGTTATTCATAATTTTTTAAAACTGTAAAAAGTTTTTGTAAATATGTGCAATTTTGTTCTTGTACAGTTTGCTACAATGTCATAAAATTGTTTGTTTAACTTTAACTTATTAAAAAGTACAAATTAAAACATGTCTCGAGAGTTCTCAACGGCCTGACAGGCTGACGTCCAGACTTTAAAAAAAAAGGTGGTATAGCTTCACATATATGGAAGACTTTGCTGTTCCTGCTATGTCTCATGCTGATACACAGTAACTATTTACATACTCACATCATATGAAAAATATATTAATATACATAACTCTTCTCTCTTTTATAAGAATAATTAAAATAAGATTCAGAAAAAATGTAAATGTTAACAATAAAACTCTGACATAGGTTGTGTACTGGTATCTTTTGCCTCTGCAATGCCCACTCCCTTCATACGTGAAACATAAAGATAAATATTTACCTTTCTCTGTTGCATTTTCCCTCAAGAATGTATTAGTATGATTAACTGACATCAACTCTAATTCGTACCCACCATTCAATACAGGGCATCAATTGTCTTGGCTTGTGGATGGAATTGCTGGAAAAGCATATAGTTCTAATGTTGCTTGTTACATGTGTAATGGGAATCTTTTATTTCAATCTTGATATTAATTTTTTGAAGGTTAGCTGGTCTGTTTTAGGACCATCCCCTGACTAAAGGGTCACCGACAAAAGATGAATCAAGTTATAGCCCATTGGATGTTACCCAGGCCTTTAAACTGTACTCTTATTTTAAATGTATTATACAAATTCCCTTACACTAACCAGGCTAGCTACAATGTTTACTTGTAGGTGGTGTCTGAAACTCAATTCCTTATATTTATCTGTCCTAATCTATGCATTTGACAAATCTTGAATTTATTCAGCATCTTGTAGTGCATTCCAAATTCTCTCTCTCTCTCTCTCTCTCTCTCTCTCTCTCTCTCTCTCTCTCTCTCTCTAGCTAATATGATATACTTCTTTTTGCAGGCTAGCTAAATACACGTACGCCAGTGGACTTGTCAATTTTATGCCTGGTCACTATTTCATTTGATATAAAATTAAGCGTGTTTAAATACGGTGAATCGAATCATTGAAATTCTTAAAATTAATATCTACCTCCCAAAAGCAGTCGGACAATTCATACTGGATCAGCAAATGTGGAACAAATCCAACATGTTCTGATGTTTTAGATTCTTGAAAAACAAAATTCCATCTAAACTTATGATCAATCTTTTCAGAAAATATAACTATTATACATTGTAAAGCACATTATCATGTAATCAAGTAAAACATTTTTACGATTTCCATCAAGATCTCAAGAAATAAAAGTGTTGGACCATGACGCTATTTTCGTAAAAAAATATATAATTTTCAATTTTGTCTAAAAAGCATAATCGGATCAATCTTATAGATAAAAAAAAATAACATTCGTAAAATGCAATTTATCGGCATAAAAATTCATATTGATATTTTTAAAAATATCATATTTTCCGAAAAAAAAAAATAATTGTTCCAAAGAACGTATTTATCGAGTTTTGGTTCATTAATTAACTTAATTAACACCGTACATGTACATAACAACAAATTTTAACCACACTTGATGCGTTTTCGAAACTCTCACTGGAAAACGTATAGATTGGACATGCATTTCGTACGTGCAATTCGTTAATATCAATTATTATAAAGTGCAAACAAAACAAGAGTTTTATTCATATTTACAGCTCTAGTTATTTCTTGACAATTCACTGCTTTTCGGTCAAAATTGAGACAATGACTATAGAATAAAGTCGGAAAATCAAAATTCTCTCTCTCTCTCTCTCTCTCTCTCTCTCTCTCTCTCTCAATAACGTCAGTGGGTTAATGGACTATTCATTGTCTTCATCGATCATACTAACTATATGTCGGTTAGAAATGCGTGGTCTTCTCATCCTCTCGCGGCGCCGCGCCGAGCACCTGTTCATGAATCCCTGACCATGTGTAAAAACGCATCCTGGAGCACAAGGCTGTCGGTAGGGGGGATGGCCCTGGGCTTCCTGCTACAGATTATTGGGGTCTCGATGCCTCACTGGTGCGATTCCACGGAGCTTCAGACGAAACGGGGTAACTTCGGACTCTGGAAGTCGTGTGAGGATATCGGCAGACCAGGGGAGCACGTGCCCATCTGTCAGTTCTCCCTGAACGGTAAGTTCTGTAATGACATTTAAGACATTCTTCTTCTTTTTTTCAATTAAGGTGATAAACAATTTTTAATAACACAGTAATATTAGGTGACTTGACATTCACCGTATTGTTTTGAATAATCTTTCCTCGAGCGATGCATGGATAGCTATCTTGGGTCTTGTTTTCAGTGTGTTGTTCATGGGGTTAGACTGAGGTCAAAATTCACAGACGCGTGTAAAGGGTAGCAGTGAAATGGCCCTTGATCATCGGATCAAAAACACAGCCAGTCTCGCCCATGTACAGTACTTATGAGTCTAGGCATGAGTATCCTTACATACGCAGTGGGGTACATGTAGATAGAGAGGCAGTGGTACTCGATGAGGAAGGGGTTTGGGGGGGGGGGGGTTCAATGAAAAGTGATAGGGAGATCGGACACATTGGATCCCCCTTTTTGAATAACGTTAGGCAGCTGCAGTGAAATTACAGTACAATTAAATACCACACAAGAATTGAATATTCCCTGAAGCACACAATTAAGTTGACGACCGCAGCATTCAAAATTATTTATGTTGCTATGGAGACTTGTGAAACATAATTTCAAAATTCAAGTTTGGGATTGCGTGATAATTAAAAATATTGGACCAAACTGTATATACATGGAATTCGCACAAACTGTGATAAAAAAAAATTTAAACTAATTGTATGGATTTTTAGGGGGCTTACACTATATTGAATACATTCGGACTATTTATTGCATTCTACAGTAAAGTTATTTATTGCAATACCTACAAAGGACTATATATGGTTTGGGCCTAAAATGGCCCCCTAAAATGTACATTGTCATTTTACTGTAATTCTTTGTTTTATTTGCACACATATACATTTGAAGTTTCTTCATAATTTTCATTTTGATTTTAGTGCCCACAATTTAAAAATATGACATCATAAAGTTGACCTTTTCCCGCCATTTTCTCATTTTTAGCATAAAAAGGCTTGTTTTGAGGCAGTTTTTCTTTAAGGAAACATTGAGCGACTGCTTGAACAAACAAAATATTTTCACCAAAGATGTATCTCTCCAATACTTATAAGTGACAAAAAGTTCGTTCTTGTTCAAAGAGTCGCTCTATATTTCCCATTCGAAAAAAGACAAGAAAAATGTCAATTTTTGATTGATTTTGATTAAATTATAAAAATAGCGTCACTTCTGACGTCATATACTGCCAGTGAGTGCAGCTAAATCAAATAAATAGGTGAAAAACATATTTCATGTCAACTCTTTTTTAAAATAACACAACAAATTAATGTACCTGAATCATTTTAAAAATAGCGAATTTTGGGGGCCAAATTTCCTAATATCGTATATAGTTTTTTAAAAACAAAAGAATTTTTCTAAATTTGACAATCTGCAGTTTCTTCAACATTCGCAGGTATTAATGTTCGTGCATAGGTTTATAAAAATCCAGTTTCAAAAATTGTAAATTTTGGGGCGATAGTTTTACCAATACAACTTTTTTTTTATGTTTCTTACTTCTATTATCATTTGATTTCGTGGCTTAACCCAAAAGCGAAATCCATGAAAAATGATGCTTAACAAATAATGAATCACATATAAACTGGTATCGTTGACGTTTTGTACCTGTATTAATAATTTACAGAGGCTTTGACTGTCGTTACCTCGTTTTTTTCAGTCCAGATTATCTCTGTCCAGATCCTTGGGGTCCTCGGGGTGCTGGGAACCGTGGCCACACCCTGTCTGGTGCTGGCCGCCATTCTCAAGGTCGAGGACAAATGTAGGACGTCCGTACTGTCCATATTGTCGGCCCTCGGGACAGGTGAGAGAGAGAGAGAGAGAGAGAGAGAGAGAGAGACATACTGAAGGAAAGATGGATAGAGAGAAAAAGGTCTACTTCAATTTAAAATCAAGAAAGTTTAATGTTGGGAACGATTGAATCAATATACATAACAACGAGTATAAATGTTCCTCGAATTTGTCACAAATGAACAACACATTATCTGTTATAATCCCGGCAGCTTCTTTCATCATTATTGGAGTGACCGTCTTTGGATTGGAGATCCCCGATGAGAACTGGAGGCTGTCCTGGGCGTTCGGACTTTCCGCGGCGGCAGGGGTGGTATACGTGGGCGTGTTTCTGACCTTGACATGGACTGTAATCAGGAGGAGATCAGCGCCCTCATCAGTGGCAGATTGACCTACATCTGTGTAACAGCATGGCGTTTAATTGATTGAGTGTTTCAACTGGAGGATATCAGGAAGACTAATTCCGGAGTTTAGGGTCACTCAATCAATACAATATATGACAAAGATTCATTAACTTGGGGCAGGTCTTGGAACGACGTCGTTTGTCTTACGTCCGCTTACGACTTTGGACTCGTCCTATAGTCTAGATTTGATTTATAGTAGTCCTAAGATCTGAACCTTTTGATTCCTGTATGACGAAATTCATATATTACTATTTACACCTAAAAATGTAAAAGTCACCGATCGAGAATGAAACTTTCACCATGAATTTATATGCTCCTAAAGAAAATGCATTGCAAAATTTAACCCCAACAGCGCGTTCAGAAAAATGTCCCGTCACATAACTTGCCGTCACGCTACAAAACCTTACACTACACGCCGTCGCACTATTGCTCTATGGCGATTAACTCCACACAATGTACCGTCGCGCTATCACTATTTCGATGTGCGTGTTAGCGCGATTGCGTTTGATGTTACAGCGCGATATCGTGTAGTGTAGCAGCGCGACAGAAAGTGTTGTGTTAGCGTGCGAAGTTGCATTAAGACGATGGCGTATTGTACATTATGATACGCGAGACAGAGCTGTTATAAATTGCGTTAGCGTTACGGCGTGTTGTACTATGTGTTATTGCGACGGTGTAAGCTTGACGGCTTTCATGTTGTGTTTAATAACAACAAGACGTAGCAGTTTTCCCCATAGCGCTATTGAGCTTCAAGCAAATTACCTTATACGGCACTATGACATAATTATTGTTGGATGATGTGTTAGTATCATCATAAGATGAAATTTATAGATCACATACATGTAAGCGAATGTGTAAAAATTATTTTAAGACGAAGTGTAAGAATTGTTTTAAGATGAAATGTAAGATCAAGGGTAAGGATTGTTATGATATGAAGTGTAAGAATTGTAGTACGATGATGCGCAAGGATTATTGTAAAATAAAGTGTTGAGATTTTTATAAGGTGATAGTATAGATTGGTTTACGCTGAAGTGTAAGAATTGTTGTATGATAAAGTGTATTGATTGTAAGGATTATTTTAAGATGAAGTGTAGGGATCATTGTAATATAAAATGTAAAGTTAAATTCATTGTAAGATGAAATGTAAGATTCATTGAAAAATAAACTTTCAGAATCATTTTGATATGAAGTGTAAGAATCATTGAAGGATGAAGTTGCTTGGAATGTTGTAAGTTAAATTGTGAATGTTTTTGTAAAATAATTAAATTTTTGTAGAACGTTGCATGATTATTGTAAAATTGGACTAATAAAAATTAGTGTACAATTAATTATTTTGAAGCATTGTTCAATATATTTGTCAGTCTTATTGTAAGCTGGGTTTGCGTATGATTTTTTCTTCGATTTGATTTACATCGTCAACAAATTAATAGATTAAAGGGACTTGGACAAGGTTTGAGATAAAAAAAAATTATTTTTATTTTTTATGTATAAAATAGTTTACTGGTGTATTTTAAATGATTGACCAAAATATTAAATGTTAAAGTCAAGTTACAAGCCAGATACATGCAGAGGTAAGAATTGATTGTTATGTAAACAAAGCTCGAGTCTTATAGTTGTTTACAAAAATGTAATGTATAGAATTACCATTTCTTAGACAAAATGACATGTAAAAACAATTTAAACTAATTCAATATCTTCATAAATACTTTTATCATGAAAAGAAAGATAAATTTGATTGAAACTTATACACCAACACAACATATATGTAAAAATGACAATATTCGAGCTTTGTTTACAAAACAAAGAATTATGAACTCTGTATCTTGCTTATGACTTGATTTTTTACTTTCAAATTTTGACATAGCATTATAAACTTCTATATTTATCAGTATAAACATTGAAAATGGAAAAATAAAATTTGAAAATTATAAGTCAAATCGTGTCCAAGTCCATTTAATCGTAAAAGTAAGTAAAAGTTACTAAACTATTGTAAGGTATATCGGTACGTTAGATATTCTTCTATGTATGAAAATTTGACCTGCGGTTTGAGTTCGTGATTTTTCTTAGGTGGCTGAAGGTTTCAACCGATCGATAAACTAGTTAGAACTGGATCATGAAGTTTTCAGTCCTGTGAGTAAAGTTATGAATCATAATGGGTTTTCTTAAAATATACATGTAGAGGAGAAAATACTTAGTAAATGTAAATATATCAGTATAAACGCGTAGGGTTTGTCGCAGAAAGAAGTATATGGTTTTTAGATATGACCACGTTTAACATTTATTTTTAAGGATTATCATAAAAAATGTTTAAGAATATGTGATTGAACGTGGATATACAGTGTCCTAATCGGAGTTATCCTTCTTTTCATTCCAGAATACAAAGCATATGTGTGTGTGTGTGGGAATGGGGGGGGGGGTCATACTTATCCAAATATCGGAGATAAGAGAGGGAGGACCTCAGTTTCTTAAAAGCGTAAATGGGGGAAAGGGGGTTGTTGGGTCATTACTTTAATACACGTACACTACTTTCTTCCTGAACAGAAAATGTGATGCATGACATATTTTTACCCATGAAATGGAAGAAAGGGACCCTCTCTGTATTGACCCCCGGGGTCAGATACAATTCATTTTATCCAGCGACGGAAGGTTTTAATTAGTTCTGTCGGGTTACATTTAATTCCACTTTTTAAAAAACTATCTGTGAATCATGTTATTTGCACATAAATGAGTTGAAAGTAATCATGTCGTATAGATGTAAGCAAAACAGGAAAGGTACTCAAATACTCGGAGTATTTCAAAATGAAAACGTGTCATAGAAAGACGTCCCCATTATCAAGCCAGTGTCAGACTGGTCCAGATGACTGGGCTGTAATGAGGGAGATGTTTGTTTTCTCCTGACCAAACTATCTCCAATACATCCCTCCGACTATCGCACTTAACGACTGTATTGTCCGGACCAAATTGTACGGAGGGTGATTATGAGGGAATTGAATGCGTCCAGCTGTGAGGTGGTGGAACCGTGAATATGTCATATTGATTAGATGGGGAGGGTTATGTCACCCCCTCCACATAAGCTCCTGGTCAGTCACAGGATCAACAACTTAACGAGGCCGACTCACCTGTACGACCCGCCATTGTACTGAGGACACGGGGCAGGTGCGCGTACCGCCGAATCCCGCGGACACTGAGGAGGGAACCGGGCCCACGGACACTGAGGAGGGAACAGGATCCCGCGGACACTGAGGAGGAAACAGGATCCTGCGGACACTGAGGAGGGAACAGGATCCCGCGGACACTGAGGAGGGAATATGTAGGGCTGCTGCAGAGCAAGAAAGGACCTCTGTACAGTGGGTAAACTATTCTTTATAAAATAAGTTATTAAAATATTTATAAAAAATTCAACCTACCTTTTAAAGTATACAACAATTGTGTTTTATACCCCCCCCCCCCTCCCCTTTTTTTTCATCCGAATAGTCCTTTCTTGAATCAAAGTTTTATTATCTATTTTATATTCATAAGACATTGATTCTTTATTTCAAATAATTGACACTTAGTTTTGTTAATGAGATAATTTACACAAACTGTTCATCAGGTGACGCATGACCCTAGCAAGTAGCCATGCATTGCCAAGTCCGTAGAGGGATGCAGGGGGGGGGGGGGGGTACGGTCCCTACATTTGTCGTGTCAGTCAGCGTAGAAGACTGTATTCATTGCACGTTTTCTCTGTTTTGGCAACGATTCATTTGTCGTGATCTGTTGGAGTGAAGAGGTCCAAGAGGAGACCGCTCATCGGTCATACGGTAATCCAGTGTCGTGCACCAGATTAAATTGTCTCACACGAGAGAAGTACACGTGTCATGGCTCTCAGATTGGCGGCTTTATTCGAGGAACTGAATATAATCCCCTGATTAGTCATGCTTATTCTGTTCCCCCGGTATTACAAACTTCGTACTTGTCATCAATTAAGGATTCTTGTGAACTGATGGGAGTTCTTATCATGATATATATTGAAGTTTACACGTAAAAGACGTCGTAACCCACTTAATTTACCATTATTAAATCTCTGGGTACTTGGAAAAAAAATTATTGATATGCAAAAGTTATTATTGTAATTTTCATTGGCACTCCTCATCATTTGTAATAAGAAGAAAAAATTATTTCATATTTGCTACAAAATTGGTAGCATAGAGGGCATATATATTTTTTCAGTTTTAAAAGAAGTTCTCATTGAAACTAGATTAAATGATTTCGAATACATTTGTTGATTCATTCGATCCCGTGATTTATGAGCATAACTCAGATCTACTTTTTTCGTTATTTCAGGGATAAAATGCAAAATATTTATTCTTTTTTATGTCCTACACCGAAGTTTTACGTCTGATCAAATTGTAATTAAGGCTAATAAACTGGCGTTGGACCAAGTGAAGATCTCGAGCGACAATAAAGGTGTATTGTTATCCGTCTGAGGAAAATATTTGTCCTCTCTTGGTCACTTGACCCAGAAACCTCTACTGAAGAGAGAGAGAGAGAGAGAGAGAGAGAGAGAGAGAGAGAGAGAGAGAGAGAGAGAGAGAGAGAGAGAGAGAGAGAGAGAGAGAGAGAGAGAGAGATTAAAAATTGTTGTGCTTAATGCATGCTGTTAAAATAGAGATTTCAAATTGAAATATGATTACTATTTATCGTTTAGATCGACAATTATAAACCACTTAATGGTATGTTTTAGTCCATAGTATCTTCACCGATATGCCTCTAGACATGCATGTATATTGAATGTTTATAATTAATTGAACCGTGTATAAGACACAATGCCTCTAGGGATTTAAACATTGATACTCATCAAAGACTAAGTCCGATATGGATATCATATTTTATTTCCTGTTTTCCTCTCAGACAAATGTAATAAACAAGGTGACAGATTAGATTAATACAATGTCTCTGTGATTCTTTTATTTCGAGACATTTCAAAACAAAAACCGCAAAGATTTCACTGGATTGATTTTCAGACTCTACAAGTTTATACAAACAACATAAAGGCAACACGACACTTTATTGTTTATAACTATCTACACAATTTTAGTTTGAACTTTATTTAACCCCCACTCACCAAAAACAAAAAGACAACGGATATGTCGGATATAAAGAAGTCTGTTGGTGGGTAGGATTGCGTTACACTGGGATGTAAAGGTGTGGACAAGGCTCATTATTATTACTGTAACCCTAGTCATCATCTCAACTCCGTCCTCTGAAGGTAACCTTAATTCTATCGATTTTCGTCAAAAAGCATCCTTAAAAAGAGATTTTACAAGGTTTTACCAAAATATGTAACCCTTTTTACATCTTATTAATAAAGTTTGAATTATTTCTATATTTTAACTGTTAAAGAATTACACTGGAATACTTGTTAATACGTGCAACTGAATATGTAATGTACAAACAGGGGGTCTGATCTGACTGTTGATTAAAAGTTGCGAATAAACATTCATAAAGAAACATGGGGTATTTAGATTGAAGCAATGTCGATTTGGTGTCTGTGTCGTAGACAACTATCAAAACGAATCCATTTTTTGTGTGAACGAGTGTTTTCTTCGCGAGTCAAAGGTCGAAGGTTCGAATCTTTTGTCTAACCATTATCTCAAAATAAAAGAAGTCGGCCAATAAATGGATTTTAAAACGTAAACTATCAGATGTTTCGTAAAAATAAAGTACCGGTAGTTTCAAGCTACAATTCATTCATTCTCATTCTTCAATTCGTTCATTCCTGTCGCAACATTTAGAAACTAGAAACAATTCAAACCCTGCTTTGATGGCATCATTTTATCCTCCATTCAACTGACTTTTTTCTCACATCCTTCTTAAGGACAGAACAAATAGACAGGTTACGCAAAATCTGAAAAGATAAGTCAATATATCTTATTCTCAGCAATGATAAAAAGATTGTGTAAATATTAATCTCAGTTATTAAAAAGATTGATGGGGAGTTGTCTCCCTTGATTTAATCCTCCTCGTTAGATCTTTGACAGCTATTTCGTGAGATTTTAAATAATATGTAAGTAATTTAGTTTTACTCGCAGTAAATCGGATGTTAAAGGGTTTGTTGTGTAGTCATATCCAGGATACAGCCACTTGTCGCCCCCGTTACAATAGCCCAGGAGAGGCTCGAGAATAAAAGTACCTCCTTCAACAGGAGAGTACTCTGTTCGTGGTGTAGACCCTTACGTAAGAGAAGACAATTTATAATCAATATGCTGTCATAAATCTGCCCTGTTTGTGGAAGGTTGTCATTGTTTAAGGGTTTTAGATTTGCCGTGCACACCTGGTCCGATAGGGGGCCTCGCGTGTGTTCATGTGATAGATGTTGATAAAATTGATTTGATCCGTCCGTGTTTTTCCTGGTTGACTGATGTGTTTGATTGTTTGGTCTCAATACCTTTTATTGTTTTTTGACAAAACAGAACAACAAGGTAAAATTTAAGGTACTAAACAAAATTCTTCCGTCGTCAGCAAGAATATCACTTCAAACACGATCGCTCATTTACATGTATGATTACAGAATTACCGTAGAAATATGATACACTACAGATCCTGCAATTATACATCCAGTTAAAGCACATTGGTTAAATAAAATAAAACCATCAAAAAGCTAGAAATCAAAGAACTGCTAAAAACATCAAGAAACGATGAGCTTCTCTGATTTGAAGAGTATACTAGTTAATATCCGTCTAGTAATTGTGTTCAGTTTGGCGAGCGGCTATTTTTGTTATCTTGTATCATGACTTGGTCAACACGACAAACTGACTGTGTTAATTCGAGAAACTGTACTTCACATGCATATTGATTTAATTGTCTAATTCTCAAGTGATGAGCTACAGTTCTACAGATACTGATATAATATCATGTAGAAAGTCTTATATCTTATTTTGTTCCTTCTTATTTTATTCCTTCTTAATCTGATTATAAAAGTCATGTGTGGGGTTACTTTATGATTAAATGGGTTTTATGCGAAATACGTTGTTTAAATCTGTATTAATACGCTTAGCATCTACTTGTGACCCGGCCAGGAATACTCTCGTGTTATGTAATCCACCCAAGTCGGAACCTCTTGAACGAATTTAATATTTTTAATATTAAACATGGCCACAATGGATACAGATATGGCTAATACCCCTGAAGTACCTGGTATTTGTGGAGCAGGTGTTAAAACCACTTAATTTTTGGGCTCTACTAATTTGTCCAGGACTTGACATTCATATTAAGAACTATTTTCTGGTAGGTTAGATCAATACGGGTGACTGGAGAATTTATTCTGTCGGTAAAGTATATATTTATCTCTTACTGTATCTGCATATAAACTGTATATAAGACAAAGTGTTTACATTGTATGACGCATAAAAGTTTATAAATGCATGTAATTTTCGACGTATTTATATTACTTCTTGGTCTAATATATTACAGGTATTCCTAAATTAACTTTAAAAAAGCTTTTCATTCAATAGTTTACAATTTATATTGTGCATCAATTTTTATTTGTGATCATTACAAGTAATTTGTGGGAGACAGAAAAATCGCAAAGTCAGAGTTTAGAAGAAAAAAATCCTTTCACCACAATGTATGTTTTATTGCACAGCTTTTTAATGGTGTTACGTAGCAACGCCTCGTCGTGATTTCCATGCTTTTATTTTTCCTCGTCGCTCTATTATCACAAAAAGCCGACACCTTGCGAGAAACTAATACATCTATAAACTGACATTAGTATTTTTTATTCTCCGAATGCACCAGCATGTTAAAATCAAACGCTGTCTGAGTAGCGTCGTAAACCTGTGAAGTGACTCTGCCTGCATCAGACAGAAGAGCTACTTGATCTCCGGGGCCTATCTGAGTAAACGCTCTACTCTAGGTCGTGGGCTCGCACTAAATGCTTGACACACAGATCGATTGTGACGTCATCAGGTATCGGGCCAGTGTCTGTCACCGTCGCATATCTACCATACAAGGATGGCGTTGGAGGGAGTTTGTCCGTGTGTCTGTTCTATTTAGCTCAATATGATTTTCCGTAAACATTGCTGACATGTTTATGAAAATGTGTGGATTTGTCAGGTTTTCAGTAACATATTTATTTTATGTTCATATCGTTGGATGATTTTGCGGACTGTATGGGTAAGTTAAATTTATATTGATGACAGTCACGGGTAAACAAGAACTGTCTATACATTTCCAATCTCTATTTTAATTTGTATCGTGATTTAACATCGAGAACAAGTTTAAACTTTTTTTTATCAAACCTTCAAACTCCCGAGGCTTTTAATGTAAAACAAAATAAATGGAATTATGAAAATGTTGGTCTTTTTTATAAATAATAAAATATGTACCAAGTAGAGTAGTGAAGAGATGTTGACAAACAAGGACAGGATATGTGGTGCGGCAAAGTTCCCGACACCGGGTGTCTACTTCTACTTGAGCTATTTATAGACCTTTCTACGCAAGTACTGTGCATGTCCACTCGATAACGTGATGAAAAATCCTTTTACATTTTTCAATTTCATAAAGATTGTGAACATTCGATTGACAATTAAAAAAAATGACAGTAACAAGACACTGTGGTGGATGCGTTCGCTGAATGAATCTCTCTCTCTCTCTCTCTCTCTCTCTCTCTCTCTCTCTCTCTCTCTCTCTCTCTCTCTCTTTTTAATGATACACGTATAAAATATCAGAACTTCTCGTGCCTGGGGTACATGCACTTATCATGCCCGCTTTGTGTACTTACATCACAATGTTACTTCTTTAAAAGGAGAAAAAAATGTGACATCATCTATGCATAGCCGGATTAGAATAAATGATCTATGCCCATTCTATAAATGTTGAACATTATTCTTCTCAAAAATGAGTTATAAATGACAATCCCTTGGAATTGATTTCATCAAACAGAGTAGAGAACGGCGGTTTGTGTCCGATCTGGCGAGTCAGGCATTGGTCTACTTCGTTCTCTTTGTGTTGTGGGGTCGAATGAAGCAATCAATTAGACTTTAAGCATTTTAAATTAACTCCGCCATACATTAATATCTTTAAACGTTGCACGGATTGAAAATAAATTGCAAGGAAAATCCCCTGGCATCGCATAACTTCATAGAATTTTTCTATTGAACTAATACCGTTTTTTATGCAAAGTTGTTTCATTATTGCATTTAAAAAGTCACCAGAGAAAAAAAAGGAAACACCTTGTCACCGAACTGAATTATACCCAACAACCGAACATTAAACAAACCTTTGTAGACAGCTGTATATTACTTTGGTATTCTGGTAGATTAGATTTTAAGGCAGATAATTGAATCTTGGGTCGCAGTGAAAGGCTTGGGGAGTTCCGGTGCGTTCCGTTTGATAAAAAGTCCGTCGAGTGAGTGACCGGATATGGTAATATTAGGATATATTTCCATTATGTCCGATGCCTGCGATAAACATCTGATTTGAAATCTAAATGCTAATTTAGCCATATTTTGTTGAGTATTTTCATCGTTTATCTGTAGTTTTTTGTACTTGTTTTTACAGGTGCCAATTTGGTGATGCGACTGTGACGTGGAGCACGTAACGCCCGCCAATATCTGTTGCTATCGCTCTCTTCAGACGCTATGTTCACCAGCGAGTGAAATAACCATTCGGCATAGCAGTGTGCTTTGGAGAGATTTTCCTGTATGAGATATCATTGGTTTCTAGTTTTGAAATTAAAGTGAAATGCGTTGACTATAAGCGCTCACAACGATGTCAAAAATTAAGGAGGCTCGACGGCCCACTTTGGCTGTTATAGAGGAAAACGCACTTCCGGAAATATACGTGACTCCAGAAATCGAAACTGAGACCCCACGAAAACTTTTAGATGAAAATGATAATGTGTATTCTCATCTAAATCTCCTTAAAGAAAAGACTGCCAAATTAAATCTTAGCACGCGACGGCCAAGTTACGTCACGTGGAGAAACGAGTGCATAGTGGACTCAGGGAGAGGAATTAAGGCAAGACTGCCGAGTGTAAGGGGAGAAGACTCTGTTAATGGGAACGAACTAACTCTCGATAAGCGAATAGACAATATTGATGGTGCTCTGGCTTGGATTAAGCAGGAACTTGTAAGTACAATGCAATCTCGTCCCTGCTTTTTGAATGCAAATGAATTCAGATCGAAGTGGACGAAAGTTTGTTTCTTACATGTATTGTAATTCTAATTACTACAGTAGGTCCCCAAACCGCCCCGAACTGACCCCCTCACCCCAACACAGACCTTACCCACCCCTTGATTCAATTTTTGAGTTTAGTTTATCAGATCGCGAGTTCCTCTGTTCCCTTGATATTTAGTGCATGGAGTTTTGAGAATTTTAATCTTATATGTTGTATTTGAGTTTTGAGGAATGTCGACATGTTAATATTTGGTTTCGTGTTGGAATCGGACTTTTGGTCGGTGTGAGTGTGGGGAACCCAGAACTGGGTGTGAAGAGTGTCATTTATAACCATCAATATAGTTACCTGTTGTCGTATATTGAACAAAAAAGAAAGCAAATTAAGGGAAAATCATGTTCAGGTCAAAATGATAGGGCATATAAAAGCTAAAATAAAAAACCAAAATTATTCACAATTTCTAAAGTTACGGAAGTTTAAAACTTATTCATCAACTCGTTGTGAGCATTTTCCAGCTAACTTTATTTTTTACAATTTATATATGCCATGCACTTCCTATTCTGTGTACCGTTATATTAAAAAAAAACTTTTAAGAAAAGTTATCAGTATATAGTTTGTACCCAGTTTTCCTTTATTTGACATCTATTTTTTCATATGAACAATGTAATAATTCCATTACATTATGAACAGAGTGTCAGTATACAGTTTATTCCTGCAAAGTTTGTACTCTTTTTTATGAAATTACGAGGGAAAAAAAAACAATTCACCATTCATATATATATATATTTTTAATTTGAGTCTTTTATGAGTGACCATAGTGTTATTTTTTAATTCATACTTGTAATTTTGCTGATTACCCACAAAAGATGCAGATGTCTCTCAATACAAATTCCAAACCAACAGCATCAAGAAAATCAATTTTTTCCTACCTCGGGGAGCTTTAAATTCTTGATGCTGCAACGATGCAGACGAGGTTTGTTAACGTCTGAAGAGACTCCAATAATTTCAAATTTGTTGCCACTTCATCCAGTATATTTTTATCTTTCTTGCTTTCTTGTACATTTATTTCTTAGCACATCGATAAGTGATCGCTGAATTTGTCAGACAAAAACAGATAATGGCTATTATTTTATCCCTATAATAATAACTCATAAAACAGGCATTATCGGAATTTATGGATATTGCATAATTCTGAGGAAAAGTTCTTGTCTCACTTTCTCCATTTTGCACCAGACATGTCCTGGTTCCCGGCTTCAATCACACCCCCCCCCTCTTTTTTTGACTGTTTATCCTTACTGCTATCGTTTTCCTTGACTTCGAATTGCCTCGCCCATTTTCTCACCTGGAAGTTGATTGAATACTTTGTATCGACAGATAAAAGCGCTATCAATCATTCAAAGAGTCTGTAAGAGTTCCTCCTGTTGGAATCTTTCCTATTTGGCTAGGCCAACAGAAACTTAATTCTGTTATGTTTCAAGCTTTTAACCTGACTGTATCTTTATATCGTAAACGGTAGTGACACTCAACTTATGGAAATTTGGACTGTCCACCCCTTTACTTTACATATCCCTGTTCTGCCGTGCGCCCCGTCTAGAATCATTCAATTCACCCCCTCCCTAAGGTGTATGCACATTCTTGATTAATTCAATTTAAACAGTGTTCGTTTGCAATTAACAGTTTACACATTTAAATTACAAATTAACATCTCCAAATACAATCAAGTCATGCCGCTGCCCGGGTGTATTAGTTGATCTACCAGTACTACAGTATATGGACGTGTGGTGGTAAGTATTCAGGCGATGGGCGTTGTCCCCGGTCCAATGTCATCCCTCCGACAGCTGACTGATCAAGGCTGCTGATTTAAGTGCGCCCGTCAATTTTGACCTCAGGTTTATTCCGTTTAAGTGTTCACTGTACATTACATTTATTTCTTTGTGTGAAATGTAAATTATAGATTTACCTTTGTCAATACCAAGGGCGGCGACCTATGCGCTCCGAGACTTGTGTATTCGCATCTCCCCCGGCGATTTATACGTCCCATTCCGTTTAAACGATGTGTAAAATTATGTATATGGTATTTGAAAACACGAATAAACAGGTTATTTTTCGCTATATTTTTATATTCAATAAAATAAACACTTAAGAGTGCGCCGTGACTGCTATCTTCTCTCTGCGTCCTGATTCCCAGTGAATACATTCACCGACTCGCGAGGGATCGCAGGAATTTGTTTACCGTCAGGAATAAAAGAAAACCCGGTTACTATTTGCAGCATTCAGATGGCATAATATCAAATTCCACGACAGGGATGATGCATTAGTGTCCTTTTTGTAAACTTTCGAAGTTTTTTGTCCCACGAGGTCGTCTCCAAAATTCAAGAGTTTTGACATGAACAGAATTTCGATAAATGGTTATCTGTACGTAGAGAAGGAATTCCATTCAGGAAGGGTCGATAGAGTTTTTAGCCTTGGAATTCTTATTTGTCATTTAATCCCAATCTTTTTTACGCTCAATTTAAATTTGCAGAATATCCTTTCAATTATTTTTTATATTGTCCAAAAAAAGTAAAAGAAACTAGATCACTAGTCATATCACTGATACTATAAGGGAAAGAAGATAACTGCTTTATAACTAGGATGATAACAACTCTTATCATCAGTACAAAGTATATGTAACAAACAAGCATTTGATAATTAATGATTCCAAAGACTGGTTATGTTTGGTTAATCAAATAACATCATTTTATTCACTGATCCGATGAGGGTTTGTTTTTTATGATTGGCTGATCTTTCCGCCTATTTGGGTGTTAAACAACATTTTTCTAGAGCTGTTTGGTACGTATTTGGTGCTGTGACCAGAATAATTTTAAAATTACTCCGCACGTGTGTTTGTATTTCACAGATTTTGATAGATATTGTATAGTATACATTGAGGCACGAAGCACGAGGGGGGGGGGGGGGGGCAGAGGGGCCTTTTTTACGCAGCAAAGGTTTTTTTTTTTATTTACATACAAAAAATTGAATTAACATGCAGCTGGCCACACCCCCCCCCCCCCACACTTTTACGGGACTGTGACCGCGTAGATTTGCACGGTGCTAGGGAATTTTTCTGGATCTGCATCGGTCGTGTGCAGTACGAACCGGGTGAGGGAATGTTGGCGTAAAGGGTATAAGGTATAAGGTTGTGGCGCGCTGTGGGCCGTAAAGTAAAAACGAAGGGTAGGTTTGCCGTATTCCCGAAGGTCCACCAGTATACAGTTCCAGAGAAATAAACCAAGTGATGAAGGATTCCGTATTTATTGGACGAGATTCAACTATGGCAACATTATAACAATTTAACAGACAGACATATTACAAACAAGTCGGATATGGCCAGTAGTGGCCTCCGGACTCAAGACTCTGGGTGAGTCGGACGTGGCCGAGGCTGGCCACCGTATTCCAGACTGCCGATTGACCATTGTACATAATTATTTATAAGAATCTGAAGAATGAGTATAAATTGACAGGTGATGACATAAGTAAGCTGAGTGAAAGGTTCACAGATATAAAACAGTTAAATAAACTCAATGAGTCTTTGATGTCCAAGACATGAAAAACTGATAATTGCACAATGTTGTTTTAAGAGATTAACAGTCCTTGAGACATGGCACTCTGTCTCTTTGAAATCACATATAGAGTCCGAAAAGTGTCAATCACTAAATAAATAAGTAACTTTGTAAGAAATAAACTGTGAGAAAATATTACGAAACAGATGTTGAATTTTAAAAGAAAAGTCCAAAATAAAGTTATAATTAAACAGTGAATTTTGCATGGTGATAGGACCATGAAAAAAAATTGAAAATAAGGAAATAACCCTCCCCCCACAGATTAGAATTTTCAGTATTTTGTAAAGTAACCCACCCCCTCCCCTTTTTCCTTTTTTTTTTTTTTGCTTGTCAAGATTTTCAAGATTATTTTTTTTGGATGAGTCTGCCCCCCCCCCCCTCCACTTTCAAAAACGATGCTACGTGCCTCTACATTGAATTCTTTTATTTTCAACAATCTATTTCGTTTTAACGGCTTGTCCTTGTCTTTTCAGCTAGCGATGCGCACGCAGGACCAGGATATAGCCAGGAAGCTGCTTTCATTACGTCAGGAGATGAACGCGCTGAGGCTCCAGTGGAGCTGTGACGAACACAAGGAGATGCTGGAGGAGGCTCAATGTGACCTTGAGGAAATGCACGAGCTACAGGACATCTGTGACACGCCTCTAGACAGTGTTCAGCCCCACCAACTCAAACAAATAGGGGTCACCAAAATGAACCTCAACACAAGGAGATTCTCTATTCTATAACCGGTCCTTTTATAATTTATCTTTCAATAGTGCTGTGTTTTCCGTCTTCATCGAATCACGGTTGGAAATGGACATATGTCGAGTATACATAAACGTCCTTTTCAATTGGTCCCATTCTCATTACGAATGGATCCCGTTAGGTCTTTTACTCTGCGTCAACCTTTTTGGTAGAACCTCTCGTTTTGCAGTCCGTAGTCTATACTGAGTCCTTTCAGACATCGGAGACGAAAAGTTGACCTTGACATTTCCGTCATGGCATGACCTTGAACCTATCAGATCTCTTAGAAAAACGTTATACGATATTATTTTTATATTTTGTTATGTTCTTTTTACCCAATATCTACCATGCCTTTGTATCTACCAGAATTCATGGATTTGAGTTAGATATCTACTAAATAATTAATTTTGATCTGATATATATTGGAGAATATCAATTGATCTGATATCTAGTACCAGACATCAAGAGTTTGAATCTGATGTCGTGAATTCTGAATAATTATTTCACTAATGTCATCATTTATTACATGCATGTTTCGGGTATTAGTTTTATTTTTTTATTATGAATAAATTATTATTATTTTAAATGAATATATGAAATAAAAATTTAATACAATTTTCTTCATTAAATTCTGAATTTAGGCTTGAAAATCATACGGCTGCTAAATAATAAGGTAAGCTATATACATTAGTCTTGAACCCTCAACTTCGAACACTCGTATGTTCACAGGAGGGCAGTCTGACTAAAGCCAGCCCCTACTAATTCACTTCGTTGTACGAAGTGAATTAGTAGGGGCTGGCTTTAGTCAGACCGACAGGAGGGGAAGTTACTGTTTGAAGGTGATATTCGACATTCTGATATACCAATATTGATGATAGATCATGTTGTATCTGTTATCACTGTTTCAACATTGTCAAATTCCATACTAGTAGTACTTGGCTATGACATGAATTTGGCAGAAAAATCTTACAAAACTTAAAAGAAAATAAAAGCCGAAGTAGATTCAGAACTCATGACTTGCAGGTCTGTAGTTGGCGCCTAGTAAACCTACTACACTACGCTCTTAGACGTCGAATATGTACTGAAAGGAAAAATCTGCAAAGTTATAGTTCACCTCTCAGACTCCCCCCTCTCTCTCTCTCTCTCTCTCTCTCTCTCTCTCTCTCTCAAACTTAAATAAATGAATAAAAACACATAGTCAGAGGAAACATAAACGCTTTCATTTTCATCTTTAGATGTTTTACACCAGATGTTTTTAGTTGTAAAACATTTGAAGATGAAAATGAAAGCGCATGTTTTACACTGTTTTTTCATT
Source organism: Magallana gigas (assembly GCF_963853765.1). NCBI lineage: Eukaryota > Metazoa > Mollusca > Bivalvia > Ostreida > Ostreidae > Magallana > Magallana gigas. Next base: position 54,623,179 of record NC_088857.1, on the reverse strand, counting down.
TTAGCATTCTATATTTTATCCGACCACTGTGACTTTCACTGGATTTACATCTATATATATATATATATATATATATATATATATATATATATATATATATATGTGTGTGTGTGTTATCAAATTACTCGAAAGATCAATGATAATCAATTTTCTCAAACTTTGATTGCTTCGGTATGATAAGACAATATCTAAGAAACAAAACAAATAAGAAAATATACAACACAAAAGAAAAATTATACAAATTTACAATACAAATGAAATTTTTTACAATACAAATGGATAAGATCATATTTTGCAACGTTTAACCTGCCAAGTTTTAAAGAAAGAATAATGTATAGGTTTAAGGTTCACTTATATATGTGTACACATATGGCTATTTTTTGCTATACTTTGTTACTTTATTAATCCAGTTGCTTTCATTCCCCATTAAGGCTGTGTTGTTGGACAGATTTAATACTGTAGAACCAGAATCACACGACCAATTTAAATATGAGGAAGCGTTACAGGACATATAATGCTAACTGGCTCCTCCATTGATGTAACGTATCCGTCAGTGATAGGCGTTCTTTTGCCCACTTGCAAGTATACACACGCTGGTGATGTCTTTTCCCTGCAATGTCTTTTACTATATTATACATTTATGATGCAATGTGATGCACTTCATAAACACCTAAAGCTTATCAAAACCAACTGCTGGTAAGTTCGCCATCGTTAGAACCCCTCATCTCTCACGGAGCGCGGGTGAAAAGAGAGACAACTTCATGAGATACAAAGTTTTCGTCACTCGACAAAGGCTCATAGATCCTCGTGACCAGTCGAACATCAACGTCGCAAGCCACGATGTTCGACCCAATCCCGGGGGGGGGGGAGAAATGTGGACAATAGCCTGGACATTAATTTTTGCTAATATTCAATGCAAGGTGTGATGTTTTCCTGCATAGCACTTTCTGAGGAGTTATATTTATTTCTCCGATATTTCAGATTAAAGGATTTGTACAACCTACTCCCCTCTACCCGGTATTTTCATTACATTAACACACAGCTTAAAATTGATAAAGTAATGCTATGAAGATTCATTTGTGATGATCGCAACTAGATTATACAAGTTAGGCGGATATGATCTTACTGTATATTCTATAAAAAATAAGAACAACCTCAGGAATGTTTTAGAGTTATATTTGTTCAATTTAATTATGATATCATTACTTGTTAAAAACACGTGCCTCCTGTTTTCTAGTCCAAAATGTGTCATGAGAACTGCTATTTTGTCAATTTTTGAAGGTTTGATGATTTTTAGGGGAGTTAATAGTTGGTGAATTCGATCGCCATTCGCCTTTCGAACAACGAGTACTGTAAACCAACTTTTATTCGCATGCGAGAAATTTCTGCGAAGTTCGTGAGAGCCTTGTCGCAAATATTTCTCGTCGCGAACCAATCCATGTCATATATATAGTTGTTATAACAACTCGGAAGTTGGTCGCGAAAATTAAGGCAGTATACAAACCAGATAAACTAAAATTTTCTTATGATTCAATTTTTTACTGAAAATTTAAATATTTTGTTTTTCAGAATGAAATCTAAAAATATATAGAATTTAAACAAAATCCGACCTCACCATTTTCCCCCACATCGCCCCTAGCCCACAATTTGAATCTTCTTTCAGTGAAGTGTAAAATGAAATAGTCATTGTTATAATTTGCTATGCCAATAAGCAGTACTTTCCAAGATATTACAAATGTTTGTGCTGCTATTCATATAGGAAACCCTTTTGTTACTTAAAGACACTGCATAAAATTCTTATTGGTAACTTAAGATAATTTCTGATGTAATATAATGTAAAACTAGTGCTTGTGAATTCTCTTTTAAGTCGAAATAAATTTGCTAACGGTCTCTATAAAAAGAAATTGTATAATTCAAATTTTAATAAAATACAACAGTATGTTTTTTTAAAGACTCCGTAATTAAAATATATAAAAATAACGAAAATTAAACTGTTGATTTTAGGAATTAACTTGTAAATAATAAGTTTTCTACAGTAGGATTTCTGACTAAAAACCATGAACAAATCAACGACAAATGTATTTAACCTAAATAAATCGGGTTCGCTATTCAAAATAAAATCACACCAAACTTAAAAATAATGGCGGGTGCTGGGAAATTCCTAAATCATCATTTGCATATTGTTGAAAATTAACGTAAGTACACTAAAGGGATTTGACAAAAATTGTCATTCGGCAGAGTGAGTGCACATTTTTTGTAAGAACCAGAGTGAATAATCACATGATATAACGAGTCCGATTATGTCGGGGAGAAACTTTTCGAAGTTTTGTTGAAGACAATAACACAAATGGCAGCGTATCAGGGACGACCATACCAGCTGAATACCGACATTTATGTTAGTATGAATGTCTCGCAAATCAGCAGGTCAAATTAATCACTCATTTTTAAACTTATCCACAAAAACCAGTCCCTTTAATTGCGTCGGACTTTTACAATTTAAAGGAGCAGTCACTTCAATAAGCTGATAAGCATTATAATAATGGTTTATATTGTGACCATTTAGAGGTTGAGGCTAGTTTAAAAAATCATTCATATCACTGTTTATTGAAGTATATATTTGTGTAAATATCTGTAAACAAGAAAAAGAACCCATGTAGAATTTTCAAATTTTGTGTACAGTTCATTGAAAGGTTTTTTTTTCTGTAAAAAGTACGGTAATCCAGTTTGTATCAGTATATTCTGTGATAATGATAAACCAAACTTTGGTTGCCCAATTTTTTGTCGCCTATTAATCTGTGATTTCAAATATTGTTGTTTCTAATGATAAAAGTTGCTTTACAGTTTCACTTTAAAGTCCAATATGTACCGTACTAAGAATGCTAGACTGTTCAATATTGTTGATAATTGTTTTACCTAAATTTACCTTTAATGAGTAAAGCACATATTTAATGTGTTGTAGTTATGTTTAATTGCTTTAAAATAAATAGATAAATAAAGCATAAAAAGTATCTTGATCTGGTTTTAATCTTTTGAAAAGAAATATTTCAAACTTATTTTTCAGATTAAAAAAAAATGATGAAGTGATTGTGACTAAACATCTGGAAACAGAGAGCAATGGGTGAGGAAGAGTTTAGGGTGCGATGTGTTGTCTCCGATGAAGGGAATGGAGAAGACAAGGCTACAGAAGCAATGAAGAAGGCCCACAAGGTCAATAGATAATGTTATAGATCTATGTGAAGTATGAATTTTGTTTTGATATTACATGTACAGTAATATCCTTGGCATAAGTTTTCACAGACTGTGAAAATGTACAGTTTTAGAATACTTAAAATTTAAAACATTTGAATCAGTGGCTAAACCAATACTAATTGTTGTTTTGTTGCTTCGGTGATCATTTTAATTCTTGATCTGCTTTAATGATGAAATCCACAATGAATACTACTGAAACTCCAGTAGACGCTTTCATATGATTAGTACACACTTCACTTAAGACCATTTTCTACATAAATGTAAGGCTGAAGAAGCCAGATATCTTGGATGACTCTATTGTGTTTTGATATTTCAGAGCCTGATTGAGGAGGGCTTCAGTGTTGAGTGGATGAAGGATTCAGAATGCTTAAGGATAAATAAGAAAGAGAAGAATTGTGTCTATCTCTATGATCCATTTGGAGGCAAATCATTCAACCATATCAGAAACTTAGGATGCAGGTAACAACACACAGTCACTGGATTATTTAAAATATTAAAGTTAATAAATCAGTATAAGTTCAATTCCAAAGTCTTAGTATTGGATATTAAATTATGTATATTTATGTTTTATAGGATATTTGGACCCCTGTGCATTTTGTCTTCTTTGGAGTATAAACTTGTGAGTATTATTCCTTTACAGCAATGTGATTATGAGCAGTATAATGCTTCAACAAAAGTCCTCTGCAAAGATTTACTTCTCTTCATTCTAGTTTATGTTTTAAGAACATTGCTGTAATATCTATTCTGTCCCCGTTGTTGTGTTTAATTGAGTGTGTCTGTTTGTAGGATATCCCTAAGAGGAATGTTCCAGTCTATAACCTCGCCATGAAGGATGTGGTAGTGTGTTGTACCAATCTTGTCAAACAGCTACGAGTAAGCCTTCATTTTCACCTTACATATTTCTGCTCTCAAAATGTATATTGCAGTGTTGAGTATTTCTCCTCATAAAACATTAAATAAGAAAATAAAAGAAAGTCTTTCATTATTTGAATTTTTATCAAAGAAATTGTATATATTAAGCAAGTCATCTACTGATATTTGAATACATTATTGTAAGTGATTAGAGACGAAAGAAAGTTACAATAGTTATAATGCAAATTCACTTTCTTTCCACTACTTACCTGATATTGTCACTCACTTAAAAACATGCTTGATCAGTTGCCATATTACATAACAGAGTCTAAGTCTGTCTGCATTTTAATGAGTATTATGGTCAGTATAAGTTGTGTATAATGGATTAAAGGAAAAGGCCTTATTAGTAGTAATGTTCAACACCAAGAGCCACAATTATAATAGTATTTACAATGAAGTGTTCCTTTGACCTTTGTACTGACCAGGTGGTGGTTTGTTTACAGAATGAGCTTCATGAGAAGGTGGAGGCCATGGGGGGCACAGTCAGCAGGGACCTCACCAGTAGTGTCACCCACCTCATTGCGGGGGAGGTGGGCAGTAAAAAGTACCAGGTAAGTTATCTATAACATCAACATCTCACCTGTAGAGTCGGCCACCTCATCGCGGGGGAGGTTGGCAGCAAGAAGTACCAGGTAAGTTATCTATAACATCAACATCTCACCAGTAATGTCACCCACCTCATCGCGGGGGAGGTGGGCAGTAAAAAGTACCAGGTAAGTTATCTATAACATCAACACCTCACCAGTAATGTCACCCACCTCATCGCGGGGGAGGTGGGCAGTAAAAAGTACCAGGTAAGTTATCTATAACATCAACACCTCACCAGTAATGTCACCCACCTCATCGCGGGGGAGGTGGGCAGTAAAAAGTACCAGGTAAGTTATCTATAACATCAACACCTCACCAGTAGTGTCACCCACCTCATCGCGGGGGAGGTGGGCAGTAAAAAGTACCAGGTTAGTTATCAATCGTGGGCCAAGTGGTAGCAAGAGGTACCAGGTTAAATTATTTGTCTGCTGTACATCTTGTTGCAGAGGAGGATTACCTTTTGTTCAATATTTTTCAATGTTTAAATCAATTCAGGTGGCAGCATCTGCTGGGAAACAAATTTACCTCCCAAGTTGGGTGAACAAAGTCTGGGAAGCATCTCAAACCAAGTATGTGGTAGACTTTACAAAAAGTTAAATTAATTATGGCTGTTTAATTTACATGAAAATTTTCCCCATTTTGGAATTATTTTCATGCACATGTTTTGAATATTGAGCCTGCGGTTGTAGACACATCCACGGAAGCAGCAGTCAGTTCCTGGAGTATTCCTGTCCGATCTTTAAAGGCCTGGTCATTACCGTGTCGGGTCTAGACTCTGAGGAAAGGAACCAGGTCAAAAAAGCCGTGGAGGACGAAGGTGAGAACAGTCGGGGGAGGGAGGAATCAATAGAGGGGGCTTAGAGATGGGTTAGTGGATCTATGGATGAGAGAGATCAAGTATAATAGTTCAGGGGAGTGAATTGTGGATGTACTTACATACAGTCATATACTGATGTAGATCATTTATGTTGAAAAGTATTCGTAGAGATATCCTATTGTAATCAGAACATGTATGAATTTCATCTTTGATAACTAAATATGAAAAAAATATTTCAGGTGGTAAATACACAGGAGAGATGAAAGTCAACGAGTGTACACACCTGATCATCAACAAACCTAAAGGTATGGATGTTTCTACACTAGTGTAACAAACACCAATGAGTTAATTAGATCAATGCCTAAAAGTAAAAATTATTGTCCATCAGCTGGTAACCTGGTTTCATATGTCACTATGTAATGTACATACACAGAAAACAGGATTTTGTGTTAACTCGGTGTAAAAAACAGACAGACCTTTCCTAAATTACAAGTATATCAAGTAAACAGAGTTCTTTGTGTTACTGTGGTACTGTATCTGGATGAAATAATTTATTGTATTGTTTAATTACTTCAGGTGCAAAATATGAATTTGCCAAGAAATGGCGTATCAACATTGTTAAGTCGGATTGGCTGTATGACTCCATAGAGAAGGGGTACTGTCTGGAGGAGAAACAGTTCAGCCTTACTGACAATTCAGAGACCAAGGCAGAGGTCAAAACCTCCACCCCAGAGAAAGACAATGGCCCCAGGGGTAACATTTTACTGAAGAAATTGATAATTTGCTGAAAATGGAAAAATAATGTAAAAATTCATATACAATATGAATTATTTAGGATATTAATATTGTTTGTATGGATCTAGATTTGTTCTACTGAAAGTTCCAAATTTTTGGATGTTTGTTCATTCAAAAATTTCTGTGACAAAACTGTTTTGAGCATTCTCTAACGAAGGTAGTAAAACAGATTTTCCCTGTGTTGGTTGGTTGTAGATCGGATGTCCACTCTGGCAGACATCAGCTGTATATCCAATGTATCGATGATACAGACGACGCACCTCAACGAGACATCCTCCACGACACAGAACAGGCGGTCAACCGGAGAGTTTGAGACGACGGTGGAGTCCATCGATTTGACCAAGTCCACATCGGATCTTTTTCTGGATGGCTGCAAGGTAATGAAGAGATTTAAAGAAGGGATTAAAATGTATGGGAGGGACTGTTTCAATAGTAGGTCATTGTTGGAACAAATATTGAATGGATGGTTATGGTTGTGCATATTATTGTATGGAAAAAATGTTGCCATAAAAATTAAGGTCATCAGAAGTAAATGCACATGTAGTTTGTGCTGACATCATTAACAAGAAATCTTATTGTTCATGGTTTTTGTTGTTAATTTACAGATTTACCTGAGTGGATTCAGGGGTGTTGCCCTGGAAAAATTACGGAAAGTTATCAATGCAGGAGGAGCCACGAGGTAGGGGGTTTATGACTAATGTGTACATGTGTTTTATGTGAATCTCACAAGTAAGTTAACTTTATTGGAGACATGTATTAATTTCAAGGTGAATAGTATGTAAAGTAATGAGGTTCACAGCAGCTAAGGCATATCTCTTGTATAGTCTATGAGTAATTGATTGTAGGTTGAACACTCTCAGTGAAAATGTCACCCATATTGTATGAATAATCGATTGTAAATTGAAAATTCTTAGTGAAAATGTCACCCATATTGTATGAATAATCGATTGTAGGTTGAACACTCTCAGTGAAAATGTCACCCACGCTGTGATTGGTGAGAGAATTGAGAAAGATCTTGAGACGTTGAAAACTGCAGCATTCAGGTTTGTGTCCTTATATAATCTTAAATCTAAACCTGATTTATGAAAAATATTTTTCAAATTGTTTGGTAACATTTGTGGAAAAAATATCCATATCTTAACATATACTGGTATTAACTAAAAAATAAATGATAATGGAGCAGATGGTGCACCTTGAGACGTGGAATGATTTGAGCACATTTGAGTCCTATAATTTACATAATGATTTCAGACCCCACGTAGTGACGCCGGTGTGGATGGCGGAGTGCTTCCGACAGGGCTTCACGGTCAATGAGGATCCATACCGACTACCAGAGTTCCCTCCCTTAGATCCCCAGTCTCCACACGTAAAAGGGTAAAATTTATTTTGAAATTACAGGAAAACTTTGTATGTATATCTGCTTTACAAGATATAATACTGCTACAAAAAGCAAGGTATGGGGAAGATGTTTTGTCATATCTTTGCTCTCTGTGATGTTTTACACTTCCTTATATAGAAAGAAGAGGCAGTCAGATTCAAAGAAAGAAGAGACAAAGGAGAAGACAAAGGAGAAGACAAAGGAAATGCCGGGCTCCCAAGAAGGGGACGATGAATTCTCAGACATCATGAGCCAGTATCTCCTTCAGGCCGATCAAGGTTACTAAGACACTTGTAAACTAAGAAATGAAATACAAGTTTCATAGAAAAATTTTAACTCTCAATTAGGCTTTACAAGAAATAAAGAGTTGAACAATTTTAGAAAAGCTACAGTTTCTTAAATATCAAAGGTTCCTCTCTAGCCATAGTAGTGTGAGGTATCAAAATAATATAAACACTAATTGTATAACCTTGCAATCAAGAAAAGAGTGCCACCAGATGTAACAGGTGTGTTTGTTGTATTGACAGGTCCAGCTCTGTCAGGGGAGAGAACTGTGATAGACAAGGCAGATGTTCCCGTCGCTCCAGAGAAGGAGGAGAAAGGGACACAGGACCCAGGTCAAGGTGTGTGAATACAAACACAGATAGTTCTTTAACACAATAAACATGTACATGTATATCAATTGTTTTGTATTTTAGAAATTGAAGAAGAAGAGGGCCCAATATTCAACAAGAAGGTGTTCATGTTTTATGGATTTGAAGAAGAGCATGAGAAAGAGCTTGGAGAGTACATCGAAGAGAAAGGAGGTAAGCACGTGAAGTTGCATTATAGGTGGTGCTGTTCATATGATGTATCAAGGATATCGCAGTTTGTTCCTATTAGAGGCAGAACACACTGTTTCACTCCATTATTCCTTTATAGGGAAGATCCTGAAGGCTACTAGTCGTGGGATACCTGACTATGCTGTCGTGCCAATTGATGGGTTTCCCGTAGACCGCACCGTTAATGAAATTGTCACCAACGCTTGGCTGGTAAGTCAATAATCTAGCAAGGATTACGGAGAACATATCATGAACTGGTCAACATAGCCTTAGAATTATTTGATGGAATGGATTAAGTCCAGTGATGAATGTACAAAATGTACAGCTCCAATATTTACACGGGAACAGTATACGACACTCCTATGTGTTATAAAGTATGTATGTATATGTATATAAGAATGCAAAAACTCATGTTTTTTGTGGGCCTCTTTCAGCAAATGTGTTTGGAGCAGGACCAGCTGTTGGCGGTGTCCAGTAACGTCCTCTTCTCTCCCATGGACATCAAGATGGACGCCACACCCCTCACCAGCTGTGTGCTCTCTGTCAGGTGTGTAGTCTATAGAATCGGCTACTGTGGAACCATTAGAAGTCATGGTGGCTCAATTTTACGCATTATTCGTTACATCCTCGACCAAAACAAACTTTGAGAGAGTTTTCTTACTGAAACTGAAAACTGATACATCCATGAAATTACATGTCCATGTATAAACAAAAAAAAACCAATCCATTAAAATTGGCCACCACAAATTAAAATGGTCCCACAGTATATCTGATTATAGTTAATGTGGGGGTATGTACATTACATTTCTGTGTGATTGTGGGTTTGTTTGTGTGATGGACATGTTAGACATGAAAAATATTTTCTGTTGCAAAGGACTGCTCTTTATAGTGATACTTTTATTATATTTTGTTGTTTTCTTTTTGAGTTTTTTTTGGTATTAGAAGTCCTCTGGTTTGACTACACTTCAGTCTGATCCTTGTCATTTTGTGTTTTCAGTGGCTTTGCTGGAACAGAGAGGGACTGTCTGATGCATATAGCAGAGATCCTGGGGGCAGAGTAAGAACGCAGATCATTTCATTTTTTGCATTTAATAAAACAAATTCTATATTTAATATTTTTTATGTTTTAGCTTTTAAATGAAATGTAGGATTGTTTGATTTTTCAATTTTCAAAAGGTGCCAAGAATATTTTGTGCGTAAGGCCAACAAAGACTTGAAGGCCAGTACGCATCTGGTTGTCAAGGAAGCAGAAGGTTCCAAATATCAAGCAGCCAAAAAATGGAACATTCCAGCCATCTCCAAGAGGTAATATGAATGGTGCATATTAAAGCTTGTGGTTCATGTAGATACCAACAATGACAAACAACTGATGACTGTTTCTGTACATTTACATGTCTATATTGTGTAGTTTTAATGTTTGCTCTCCTACTAATTAAAGGTGGATATTCAAATGTGCTCAAACTGGGGAATGGGCCCCAGAAGAGAATTACCTGATAGAGAATGACCCGCCAGAATCTCAGGACCCCACCACAAGTGTTCAAATACCTGTCACGACAGGTGCTCAACCTAACGATGCCAAACAATCACCGCACGACCAAAACAATCAAAGTGCCGCAGCTAATGATGTCGAGGAGGACATGGAGTGTGATAAACCAGTAGGTGCCCCTCCCAGTACACCCCCTGTCTCCCCGGACAAGACAGGTGCCCCATCCAATGATACAGGTGCTGATAATGACAAAAATATTGCCACCAATAGTGAGAACAATGAGACCAGTGTAGTGATGGAAAAGGAGAAATCAGGGCATGGATCCAAGGATAAAACAGAGGTGTGGGAGTCTGGGATGGAGACCAATCAGGATGATCTGATAATGCTGGAGATGGACCCAGGGGAGAGCAGCAGGAGGGGCTCCCAGAGGGGCGCAGAAAGGCGGGGGCCAGCAGAGGGGCAGGAGTCATCGGTGATCACAGAGAGTCAGAAAGAAAACATTGTCTCTGTAAAGACACCAAAACTGACTAACCAAAGAGTCAAGGTACTTATTCTCCCACACATCAAACACTTTTATCTGTACTCAAAACAAAGTGATAAAAGATAATGAGTCAAAAATGAATCCTAAAACATCCACAGCCGTGTAATTATTGAGTGACTGCAGTTAGATGTACATGTCTATGATATCTCATGCTACTGAGTATTGAGTTAAAAGTTCCTTGTAAAAAAAGTGAATGGGTGTTTGTGAGCCCTGTTTCATAGATCTTGTCTGGTGAATTTCAGGAGTTGAAGACAGCGGAGAGGGAGACCACCCCACGTAACTCTTCACGGAGGGAAAGTCTGAACGAGTCGTCGGGTTCACTGGACCTGGAGAAGTCCTTCCATCCACGATTTGACTTCTCAGTAAGAGTTTTGGTGTCAACAAATAACTTATGTCAAGTTTTGTTTGTTGTTTTGCTTCATATACAAAAACGTATTAACATGCAGATATTGAATTCTTTTATTTATTTTTTGCAGTCTGTATTAGATGAAGATTTCATTTTAGAATTATTTGATTCTGAAATTCAATGAAGTGTCTTAATTTGACATCTTTTTATTTGTAGGATGTTCTGAAGAATTTGGAGACTCCAGAGGGTCAGAAGGGAAAACAGAGGAAACTTGGAAAGAGGAAGTCCAGTCTGGTGTGTAACTTCTAAATGGAAATAGAGAAATTAGAATTATGTTGTCTGTTGATAAAATGATTAAGACAGAAGTATCATGATTAATTTCACATAGCATGCGCTATGACTTTCATAAAGAAAAATATAAAAAAGACTTCTCTTTTATTTTACTGATAATTCTTTGACTTTCATGTTTAATCCTAAGGAAGAGATGATTTTATACAACTCTGATATTTTGCAGCCTTTTGACGAGTTGTTTGAGGTGGCCATTCATGCAGCGGCCAAGTTTACGACAGAGTACAAGGCCTCAGAGACCGCTGACGAGGTGGACGGGGTCTGTGACTCGGCCAATGAGGTGTGTGCTCTCAAAACTAAGCAGATTACTTTTGTAGGTCATACTAGTTTGATATCCATTTATATACATGTGTATCATACATGTACACGATGACTTCTTGTTGGACTCATTTTCGCATTACAATTTCTCAATTTTTTACATGTACATGTAATGGTTTATGAAAAAGTATGAAATCATAACTGAAAAAAATGAAGATATTTCAGATTATTGTTTTACTTTTAAGCCACTTAAATGTCATAATTGTGAATTTAGGAAACAAACTTCCAAACTCTCTGCTTTATTTTCTTTGTCGTTTATCCTTGATTTTTTCCATCATAGGACACAGCGAGGCCCCTGAGGGGCGTGGTTATTTACGTCAGTAAGAAGTTGAGTGGACAGCAGGCTGAGTTGAACGACCTTGTGGCGGAGTTAGGTGGTGACTACAAATGGCAGTATGATGCCAGCTGTACACACTTTGTCTTCCAGGTAAATTACACACCTTATATTCCAGGTAAATTACACAAACTGACTTTATATAGTCACTGTTGGGTGACTAACAGATGTGTCATTTCTTACAGAATTATAGTCATATCAAATTGATATCCAGAGATGTTCACATGTAGAAATATCAAATTGATATCACGAGATGTTCACACGTAGAAATATCTATGTTTACAGTTTATATGATAATTTGGAATTTTATGTTCAATTTTATTGTAATTGAAAACTAATTCAAGAGTTTTAGTGCTCTTTAATTATTTTAAAGTAAACAATCAAATTTAAATTCATCCTAATGAATATTCATGTGATGGATATGAATCATGGTGTTCATGCACACAATTTTATTTTTTGAGAACACAGACATAAATGAGTGACATCCCATTAAATCTTTAATCAGTAATGTCTTATTTTTTAGGGAAAGACTAATGACACAACGAAAGAATTCCGAGTAGCGCGAGAGCAGAAAAAGATCATTGTGTCACCTCTGTGGATTCGCCTGGTAAGTGGATGGTACGTCTCCTATTTGTGAGTGTTGTACATGAATCATCGGTCCCTTCTGTTAATGATCTGACTCGTTTGCAGTGTAAAGAACAGAACGTGCGAGTGGACGAGTCTCTGTTTCCTCACACCTATAATCCCAACATGACCCTGGTGAGTTGGCCGTGCAGTAGATACAGAATGGATATAGCTGACTGTTTATTTATTTTTGAGAAAAATATCTTTAAAAGCTGATTTTTAAAGTATATATCGATTTAATTGCAAGTCATTGTTTAAATAAATGAATAATCAATATAGATAAATGTGTCAGGTATAAATTTTCAGTGAAATGATTCCCTTTATTTCTATATTTTCATGGAATTAAAAAAAAATGAATTTTTAAATCAATTATATTTTTATTACATGTATTGCAAATCAAAGCTGATATGAAGTGATGTCATTACTATTATTGAAATGCTGCGAATGACTTCATTATGTTTTCTCAACCTGTGTTTACAGTCCATGGTTAAGAAAGCCACCCCAGGTCGGAGCTCTCCGGTGAAATCAGTGAGCAGACGCAACACTCCGCAGAGAGGGACCAGAAGATCTACTCGAGCCAGCAAACAGTCGGAAAGTTCCGACGTTGACGATGTGCCAAATGACTCTCCAGTTACCAAAGCAACTGACCACAAATCCACAGAAAACAAATCAGCTAAAAGGGGCAGGAACTTCTCTCCTGAGCCAGACAGTAAACGACAGAGGGTGTCCTCGGGGAACGAGAGTGTTTCCGACGACAAGGAAACGGACAAACAGGTTTGTGGTGTTGGTTTTGGGAAATTATGATCCATGTTTTGTCTACATTTGGGGTTCTACAATATATTAATATAGAATGATCATAAAAAGGTTTAAGCATCATTCAGATTAATGAAGTCTCATATCAAATATTTATTTACCAGTATGTTGGTTTTCAGTCTTTAAGCATATAAGCCAGGCTCATAGATATAACTGTTTTTTTCTTTAAGAGATCGAATTTGTATTTTTGTATATAATTGAATATTTCTGGAGACATCTATCATCTATAATTCATAATTTTTATGATTTATAATTTTTAATTGATTATTTTCAGGAAGCTGAGTTTGTAGAGATGGGTGGTACCTTAGATTACAGAGAAGAGTTGGCCAAACAGCTGAAGGAGGATATGGCTGGGGCCAAGTATGACACAGTTTACAAGCTCAAAATAACAACTGTTTTATACAAATTTTTGAAGTTTTGTAGAAAAATAAGATAACTTTTGAGCTTAGTAGTAAATTAAAAAAAAAAAATTGGTGATTTCCTCTTATAAAGATAATTACCATTTATCTAGAATGAAAAGGAGCTAGACATATATGCATTGAATTTATCTTTTTGTTAAAGAACAAAGAGACCACAGGGAAGAAGGAAAAGTAGAAAACTGAATTGTAAGTACTCCTGTACCAAGATTAATCTAATGAATTGTAAGTACAAGTACTCCTGTACCTAGCTTACTCTAATGAATTGTAAGTACAAGTACTCCCGTACTTAGCTTACTCTAATGAATTGTAAGTACAAGTACTCCTGTACCTAGCTTACTCTAATGAATTGTAAGTACAAGTACTCCTGTACCTAGCTTAATCTAATGAATTGTAAGTACAAGTACTCCTGTACCTAGCTTAATCTAATGAATTGTAAGTACAAGTACTCCTGTACCTAGCTTACTCTAATGAATTGTAAGTACTCCTGTACCTAGCTTAATCTAATCCAGGAAAGTTTTGGGATTTAGGAGAGAGAAAGAATTTTCAATAAATTGTTTATAGAAAGAATCATTTTTGCCATATGAAAGTTATGATACAAATTTGTTGTATCAAAATAGTTGACTAAAATTTATGCTTGTAATCTCACTTGGTTTACAGTTTTTCAGGAAATTGAAGAAATTACCTTATAAACGGTGATAAGATAATAAGTATCATTGACATCGAGAAGAGCTTTATTTAAGAAATGTAACATTATGTAAACAACAATTAGATAAGATTATTGATATGTGGTTGCAGCGAGCGGTCAGATGAACATGTCAGGGGAGGGATCCAGTAATGACAGTGGTCTGCAGAGTCGCCCAGGGTCACGCACAAATCGCTGGAGCATGAATGAGGAACAGAAAGAGGCTCAAAAGGCGTCCGAGGTTCAACCAAAGGAAGGATCTCTGCCAGAGTCGTCTCAGACAGTCCATGTGATGTGGGACGATCCGACCGGACGTCTGGAGCAGGAGAGGCTAGCCCACAAACTCCAGCGGGCGTGTAGCCCCACCCAGGATCCGGGCATTGCTCCCGAGGTGATGGATGCCCAGTTTTCTGACATTGAGGATGAGAACATCTTACCCCAGCTATCAGAGGTGACTAACCCAGGCATTACAAATTGATTTCTTACCCATGTATCAAAATTCTGATTGATTTCTTACCTTTGTATCATATTTCTTTGACTTTGAGATGAAAACCCCTCACCTTAACCTTCAGAGGTTGCAAACACCCCAAATACAAACTGTTTTGTACTTTCATATTTTTATAGTTTAGTAAGAGGTTATTATATATGCATATGAAAGTATTATGAAATTAGATTTTTATATTAATGTTAAGGCTGCATCTTGTTTCATAAAGAATTGCAGATTCTTTTATTATAAACATTTCTTTACAAACTGTGTACAGATTTGCTCATAGTGAAGAAGCTGCCGACACAAAACATGTACTGTTATAGAACATGTATATGGGTATTGTTAGATTTGATTATTGGACCATATTGGAGTTACTAAGTACAGTATTGACCTTTAACATATTTGGTTTGTAGAATGAAACTGAAAAAAGGCTGTCCTCGCCCCTAGCAGCACCACCTGTAGGTAAGTAACGTTTCCTGTAGAACGCTTGTAGAACATGAAATTATATGTCATTATCTGAGTCTGTGGATTTTTATTGATTCATTTAGGTGGAATGCTACACCAAACTGTTATTTTATGGATTGTTAAAGTATAATTTCTGAAACATGATTTCATGGTATAGACCTTAATTATTGGATACAATTTTTTTTGTATTTTCTAGAGAAAGTGGGAAATATTTTTTGGTTGCAAGTAACACACTGTGGAGTTTAAAATTTTGTGTTAATAAATGATACTTTATAGAATAAAAATTTAAATAAAAAATAGAATTTTGTTGTAGCTTTCCAGCTTAATTTTACAAAAGTAGTCCTTTCTCTGTCTCTTACTAGAAAATTGTGCCTGAAATGTTGGTGTTAATATTTAGAATTGTCTTGTTGAACTTACTTCTCTTTGATAAGGGAATGTAATACATGTAATAAGTAAACAAAATTATCAACTATGTTTCTGAGTATAGCTCAACTCAACTTTTTGTGTTTACTTCGTTCCCATTTTGCAGCATTTCACAAACAATCAGAGCAGAATGTCCCGGCCCCCCAGCCTGTGACGATAGAAGAGGAGGAGGAGGAGGAGCCAGAACCCACCCCGCCCATCTTCATCCTGTCAGGGATGTCACAGGAGGTAGGGATTCTGTGGAAGTCCTTATGTGGACCACTGTAGTGTGGGCAAGGAGTTTGATAAAAGTTAAAAAAATATATTAAAAATGAAAATCAATGAACAAGATATGACAGAGGTTGACATGTATTTGTTTTTCAGGAGAGAGATGATTATGGAGTGCTGGTAGAGAGTCTTGGAGGGAAGATGTTGGATGGTCAGAACTTTGACCCCACCTGTACTCACCTGGTGATAGGTAACCCACCCACACTTATTTGATCGTTTTTTCCCCCTGTTTTATGGGATACTGAACCCCCTTCCTTTTTCTTGATTTTAATGCACCTGTTGAACTGTATTGTTGTCTACCTGGCAGGTGTTCCAGCCAGAAATGAAAAGTTTTTGGCTTGTGTGGCTTCAGGGAAGTGGGTGTTACACAAATCTTACTTTGAGGCTTGTAGACAAGAGGGCAAATTTGTACAGGTAATAAGTAACCAGGAAAATTCCTAAATGTTATCTTCAATGTAGCATACCTTTATCTACTTTCTTCAAAAAGCAAAATGCCTGATTTAGAGTTTGTGAGTTTGATGAATGAAAAATACTTATTAAGTTATGGATTCTATATAACTAAACTTTAAAGGTATAAGGATTATTTTGAAGGCTGGTTGACATTTTTGTGTTTTCCTGTTGATAGGAGGATTTCTATGAGTGGGGAGGGGAGGGGACGGTCAGTCTCCTGGACAAAATGAACCCAGCCATTAAGAAACTGTGTGAGGCGGCCCACCGATGGAGAATCCAAATCAACTCCTCGTCACAGGTCAGCAAACATTTTATTATCTTATAAAGTTTGACCTGGGATAAAAATGTGAACATAACATCTTGTTTTGAGGAGTTCTATGTTTTCAATGTTAAACTACTAGTTAACGGTTTCCTCTAAAATCTTTTCCAAAACTGTTTTTATGCATTTTCTTTTTTCCTCTATCAGTCCTGTGTTGGAGCCTTCAGTGAGTGGAAAGTGATTTTGTGTACAGATCGCAAGAAAGAGGACAACTTCCGTAGATTGTTGGAGGCAGGAGGCGCCACTGTCCTGAATCTCAAACCACCCTTTAATAAATCGGTGTCTGCCAGTCACGCATTTGTTGAACTGAACAAAGTAGAAATGTCTGAGAGTGACCTTGTGACTCTTGTGAAGTCCGGCGTGGTTTGTGTCAAACCAGACTTCATCGCGGCTCACCTGACGAACAGTCCAGCACCCAACCCAGAGGATTACTGTCCGTCAGAGGTCAAAACACTGCTACAGAGGTAGGCTAAAGACTATATAGTAGTAAAAAAAAATTTTTTTGAAAGTAGATTTTGCAATAACACAGTTTAGGTCCTGCTCTGAACTAATGAGTTTGTTGGGATGGCTTGTAAAATGTTGTATGGATGGTTTTCTTTCTTCGTGACTTGATTAAAACAAGACAATATTTCAGTTGTTTTCTCAAATCATTTTAAATTTTTTTTATTAAAAAACCTTTTTATTCTGCAGATGTATGTAATATGAAAATGCTGGAGACAAGGTTTCTGCTTTGTGTTTGTTTTGTACATTATTATTTTAGATTAACAGGTCTGTTTTCAGAAGTAGCTGCAAGATGAATTTGAGCTGGAAGAGAGCAGTTGTATTTGATATTTTTCTTCACGATTGTAGACTAATGTTATTTTTTGTTTGCTTTTTAGTCTCTCTGGAAAAAGAAAAACATCTTCCAGTGATGACAGCCGAAAAAGATCAAGAAGATGACAACCTCCGAATTTTAAATGACTTGTGTGTTCATCTAGACTTGAAACCTATTAATGAATTGTATATTTTAAATTATTCAGGTTAAATACTGGCAATATTTAACACTAAGTTTCAAATGCCATTCATCAAGGATTCTTTGTGAAATAAATCAATGTTCACAAAATTCAGGTTACAGTTTTAATGTGTTCGTAACAAAACTTCAAATTCTGAAGCATTTTATGATGAGGATGTTATGATGAGGATGTTATTTTGTAAATGATATTTTGTATGGAATTCTTTATGAACATTTTATCGCAATAAAATCTTTTCAATATACACTTTTAGCTTTTGCTTTTAAAAATACACACACTTCAAAAAGATTTTTTTCATTAAGAACACAGCACAATCAATATAAACTTTATTGGTGCAATTTATGTCACGGGGCGAAAATACCCGAAAATAACTCTGTATTCAGTTTATACCAGTAACTGAAACCGATAAATCTTGCAATGATCGTAAAACATTGCAAGATTACATGAGACACGTTGAGCAACAGTCTCGTGGTCGTACAACAGACGCATAAACAGCTGCAATTTATCTTTAAAAGTCGTGCATCGCTCTTGCGAGTACACAAAACGTAGAAAGTTCGTACTAATGCTCATGCGTTGCATTGCAGAAATTTATATTGCATTCGGTCGCGTCTGAATAGAGTGCATTTCCAGTATTTTTAGAAGACTTGACGCACCCACAAAAACTCATACAACGAATGCGAGACCTCGTGCAACGTATGCGATTATCATAGCTCGCGCGAAGCCAAAAAATCCCGATCGTAAAGTGTTGTAAAGTGCTCGTGCGCCAATTGTGAAAGGGGCTTTAAGTAACAGATTTGGGGGAAGAAAAGATTTATAAAATTATACTTGATTCCCTTGTTTATTCCGATCGGAAATATGTCACAATATGGAGGTGTCCCATACCACCTAAAATTTCTACAATCACTACAAGAGCCTGGGGATCTATTCACAAAAAATCGTACGTCTACGATTAAACGTACGATTTTGTGTGAATAGATCCCCTGGTCTTAACGATTTCCAAATTACATGTAGCTACCTTCTTTATGTTTCAAAAGTTCGAATGTGAAAAGTTCCTTGCGTCAAGTAATGGTTTATAATAACATGTACATACTCTCAGGGAGAATGTTATGGTTTCTATTTTATACTTTCCAACTGGTTTTGGTTGCAATTTCTCATGCCTATTTCATTACGTTATCTGTGAAGAATCCCAACCTTGTGTTTGACGTAATTAATTGAATGTCCAATAGGAAAAGAACATTTTTTCTGCATAGAATATCTCCACTCGTATTTCATTTAAAGCAGCCTTCAACTTTCAGCTTTTGTACTTTATCACCTTGATCTCCCCAGTATGATTCGACCCCACCCACAACCTCCCCTCACTGTCCAAACTGAGTCCGCTGGGACGATCAAGTCCACAGTTGTCCACACAACGCAGAAACCTCCCGTTCTGATCGAGGATGTGTAGACAATGGTTATCATCTGCTACAATGATACGACCCACCGAGTCCGTTACGACTTTTCCCGGACAAAAGGGTATCTCCCTCCCTGGTGGACTTTGGTTGTACCGGAACTTGACCCTTCCAGTGCTGTCCAAAGCAACCACTGCTTTACTATTGGCATCTGTTGTAATGATGTCGCCATTGATATTTTCGGTTACTGAGATGTGAGCACCTTGGAAAATTGGATTTCCGTGTTCATCTTTATAAATTTCCATCACCCTTCTCTCTCCCCGATATCGGACTATCTTTGGATGGCTGTTAGCAGATCTGTGACCCACGCCAATCAGGATATCCCCCGATATGGTACAGCACAGGTTATAAGGAAACGAGTCGTCCTGGGTAGTTATCAGCGGTTCTGTGTTCCCATTCCTAACAACGTTCACTCTCTGATGAGCAACGTCACTGTACACCAGTTCTCCCTCTCTGTTCAGTTGTATATCTCCAGGAAAGTCGTTACATGTGCTGATGACAGTATCTCGAACAGATCCTTCCAGGGCCACTAATGTGATGGTTTTGTCCTGTCCGCAAACCCAAGCTCTGTCCGACCCGACACAAGCTAATCTACACAGATGTCTGTTATTTATTTGAGTGGAAATGACTGCAATGACTATTGGCTCTGCTAGTAAATCTGATAGATATAGCTCATCTTGCATACTGAGTAACGAAGTCATTGTCAATGAATTGACAAATTTTCCGAACTCCATTTTCCGCTCCGTTCCTTGGATAAATGTTGTTTTCAGGGAGGGTTCTTTCAGTTCTGGTCTCTGAGGGACGTCCCTGAGATCTGTCAGCCTAGGTCGGTAGTTGTATATTTCAGACACATTGCTGGACCCCAGGAGTTCTCTATTTACCTGTACAATGTGTGCCATATTAGAATTCCTGCATTTTATTTTGGATCGGTAGTGATTCAAGGTACCAAGTTTATATTTTCTGAAAGTTTGGATCAAGTATTCCAGGTTGTCAAAAATTCCGTCTATTTCTCCATGCCATTGTTGTCTCAGATCCCTTGCTTGTACACCCAATTCTACAAAGTTGGGCTTGGCTCTTTGAATGTCTTGATCGATATCAGATAACTGTTGTGCTTCATTTCGCAAAATGGACTCAATTTCATCTGTCTCTATTCTAATAATTTCTCTCCTTGTGGCAATTACGTCTTCCAAGGTTTCAATAACATGGCCACTATGACGACCTGTGACGCATTCCATACAGACTGGGATTTGACAATTGTTGCAATGTCCTTCGGTTACCCTGTGGGTATGGATAATACACCGAGGGTAAGCTCTCCGTCCTCTGTCTTGTCCAAAAGGGACAATCTCATGATGTCGGCTAGAACATCCACTGGCATGGTTACTGGTGCAGTTTCTACACAGGGAAACTCTGCAGTTGTTGCAAGACTGTGTCGCTGGTCTAGAACATAGATCACAGGTTGAAGAAATGTTTCCCATCGTTTATTTCTGAAAACAAAGAGAATGGAATAAATATAGGATCTCTCACGATTTGCGATAGTATATGATTTTTATCCAACGAGTAGTGCGTTTTCTATCCCCGAGCCTTGGCGAGGGGACAGAAAATACACAACGAGTTGGATAAAAACCATATACCATTGCAAATCGTGAAAGATTCTTTTTATCACATATTTCAACGTATTTTGTTAAGGAAGGAGTCTTCTCTTTATCAGACATACTTCTTATAATAAGAAATTCATGAAATTTTGACACAGTCAAACGGATCATATTACAAAATGATTCTATCAGTTTTATCAAATTTGACCTTTTTGTTTTCGCATAAGAGCAGGTCAAGGTCACTACCTTTTTCCTCAACGTAAAGGATGATAAAAACAAGTGTAGCTCTTTGTAGTTCTGTAGTCATTTATTTAAGATATGAAGATTCTATTCTTCAATGAAATGATAGAACATTAGAATGTCTATCAGCTTATACTACTAAATTGGAATAACTATTTATAATAAAACTGATATTGCTTAGCCCGCATTTCCTCTAATTTTCTTAAATTTTGAGGGAATTTTTATTATTTTTTCATGCTTCCAAAAATAAAATATTTATGATTTTTATGTATAATAAAGACTTTATAAAAAGATATAAATTGACAGAAAAGCTAATATATTGACCATTTAATAAGAGAGAAAAACTGATTTTAGTGATTTTTTCACAAAAATCAGTGTATAGAAGGGCACTTTAAAAAGCCTACAAAAATGTAGTTTGATAGGCAAATTATATTTTAAACACATATTCTGAAACCCAAGTATCATATCATTAGTTTACATTAGTGAAAAAATCCAACATTAATGTTATTGTTTTTAAAATGCTAAACCAGACTCATTAATCTGCAGCAATTCTGAATTGCGCAATATGTGATATTTTCCTACGCCAATATCACGCCAAAAATATAGTCCTTGTTAGATTCTAAACTTTGATTACCTTTTCTATGCCAAGTTGTACGATAATAAAAAAGAAAGAAAAATATTCTATTATAATTTCCTTTCATCTTGATTTAATGAACAATTAAACAATTTTACGTTTGACAAGTCGAAAACCATAAAAGACTCCTTCCTTAAAAATCAATATTCTCCGTAAACATTGTAATTGTGAGCCACACAACACCTTCGTTTTTAGACGTCAACAACCTTACGCTCGAAAAAAAGTTCCTTGAAGTGTAACAGATAGGTATTTAATTTTCTTACATATTGTTATTAATTTATGAAAAAAATGAAACAGCGTTTAAGATAAATTCTATGTAAGAATCAAAATTCGGTGGCCACGCATATTCACGGAATTCCTCATACTTTACAATTTGATACACTTTGATGAGTAAAAAAGGTCGAAAACAATTTATTTGTTGCTATGTGGTCCCGTTGCCATGGTAACAAAGGGAAAAGATGTAAAAATGACATTTTAATGCTTACTTTAGAACATATTGTAAGTAATGTGCACAACTTGGGGCCTCAAGGATAGAATATATTAGATAAAAAACTTAGTCATTTTCAAGAAAAAGAAAACAAATTATGGAGAAACACATATATTTAAAGGGTTTCCATGGTAACTAAAGAGAAATTTCAAAACATAATTTCTTCATTTAATTTGAATTAAAAATACAAATCTTTAACTTTTTGGTATACACAATTATGGTTGTGCAATTAGGAATTTATAAATAAAAATTGAGAACCATTGCTATGGTAACAAGCTAAAAAATAAGGTATATTCTAATATTTTACGGCATATTTGAATGGGTATTATTGGTATAAAAAGTATAGATAACTTATATCAATGGGTGAGAAAATATCAAGTATGTCCTGAACTTGAAAGCAACTCGAAAAAAATCTGGCATTTGCTAAATAATATTGCCTTTGGTATGGACTTTTCAAAAAGTAAGATTTTCTGTGTGATTTTCTACGCAACTTTAATTTCCTTAGCAACAACACTTCTTTGTTGAATTACAAAGTTTTTTTTATAGTATACAATAAAATCTTAGGCATGTTTGTACAAAATCCAACAAAAACAATTGCTAAAATTTCTAAAATCAGGAATTACAGCATATCAAAACCATCTTCAATTTTTCCTGTTTTTTCTGTTTCTTGGCCCTGTTGTCATAGCAACGGGTGTCAATTTTTGCGTGGCCAGACCCTTTGATGAATCATTGATTCTGACATAGAATTGATCAAAAGTGCTTCATAGTTATGTCTCTACACTTTTCAGCTAAATTATTCTGTTACTTTTTCATTCTACGTCATTCATCCCTTAAAGCTACGTAATGTTTAATTATGACGTTACGTGGCGTAAGAACGCACAATGGAATATCAAAAGTTTATCCCATGAGTGATATCCACCGCATATTGAGATAAACATGTGATAAATATATATATTTAAAGAAGCTTCAGAAAACTTTCTATTACTAGACGTAACTTATAATACCTGTTTTTGGAATTTTAAAAAAATTACCATTAACGCACGTACCTTCATACACACGATGGTTTTTTCTTCAAAATTTCTCCCATCTAGAACTTTTGGTGTATGTAGCCACCGTCCAGTAATTCATCAAATACAGTCACACATTATCTTGTGCTGATTAAATAGTCTCGGTATTTAAACTGTATATCGGGTTGAAAAGAAACTAGATCAGATTTATTAATGATGCATCATGGATAAAAGTATTGCATTGCAGAAGAGCATGTATATGTACCCTAGAATGGTTTTTGATATATCTTTTGTTTGCACAAATTAGGATCAGTTCTGTGATGTTTAATGTTTTGTTGTCGGTGCTAAATAGCATTTTGCAAATTAACTTTTTATAAACACATATACCTACTGGTATAATACACAAGTTTCTTTTTTGGTTTGCATAATAAATTTATTGTTAATCTGTTTCTTTCTCTGCATTGGAATACAGATATAATCGTCTTTGTTATACGTTTTCATATAGCATGCTGTGTCCAATATTTATTAATGCAGTTTTGATTCATACAGTGATGAAAACAAAAAGAAAATTTCGAATATAATTAAATTCTTATAAAGTAACACTTAAAACATGTAACCAAATAGCAGACGTCCAAGACCAAGCTGTCGTTAAATAATAGTTAAGAATTTTGTTGAAATAGTTAGAATGTTGAAGATTTGCTGAGTTTTACAGTTTTACCTATTTATGTAATCAATTTGTGATTATAAAGCAAATCGACCCCTAAAACGAATGTATCTTTTCAAACGTCAAGCAGAAGTTTGTATGACTTGACTGACGTGTCACCCAAAGGTTTAACAAGGTCGTTTAGACGAGTGACTGATATCAACAATATTATGCTGCTGCTTTGACTAACGTATTCCTCTTTAGAAAGTAAACATAAGTACATTTTTTAATATTTATTTCTATAGGTTTTTGGTGCAGGAATACTCATCTCCTCACCGAAAAGGTTTTAACATGTTAGTGATTAATATTATCACATGTACCATTGAAGTGTATATTATATAACGTACATGTAAGTTATTAATGAGCATCCCAATGACTGAGGGCGACCTCCCATTATCGACACGCTCCACATGGAGATCGAATTTACTTTAATTTTGTTGTTTGTTGCAGTATTGTTACCAGATACGTATTTTGGGAATCCAAATTTAAACGTCGAAAGTGTCAGATTTTCTAATGCGCACGTTTCAAACCTTAGTTTGATATTTAATGGTTTAGGATTATCACTTTGACGTGAAATTATTTTAAAACGGAAAAAAATTAAAAAACTCAAAAACACTTTTATTAATATAGTATGATTCAACATCGAATTAACCCGACTTTACAATTTTGAATAAACTTGGTCTCATACATATTTTTGTATTTTTCTGTCAATTTTCTGTAAAAAAAAATTTACAATCGTTATATTTAAAGAATTGTGGCTTTAAATTACAAAAAACCTCAAAAACTTTAATACGGATTGATAGGTTTAAGCATGATCTTAATAGGGACTATAGAAAGATAGATTAAATTCAGTTCTACCAGTGAGGTCGTAAACCGTCGTTCAATTAAGTATTTTTCTTGAAAATTATCTTTACTTATATTATATACTTTATACGGCGATGAAGGAAAGAATGTTTAATTTCGAGCATAAATACATTCTTCTAGCCAGTGATATCGCACTTGACACAGAGAAACTAAAAATCATATATTCATTAAAATTACTGACGTCACAAAGACAAATTATACGTTGATAGTTCAGAATCTGGTCTTATTTGTAATATATCTATGTTCTGCTGATATTCTAACAGTGTTAGCTATTTATGTTATATGTAACTTATTTGTGGATGCATAAGAAATTCGATATAAAAACACCCTAAGGAATCCTTTAAAAGTCAAGCAGACGTTCGCGTGGTCTTACTGACATGCTACCAAACATTTTACAGAGTCGTTTAGACATTTAGACATGTTACTGACAGGAGGGCATTTTGTTTCTGTTTTGACTTTGTCTTCCTCACCGGAACGTTAGTACACAAGTACTAAGCGTTTACCCCTATTTAGTTCTATATGTGTTTGGAGCAGGGATACTCATCTTCTCACTAAAAGGTTTTTATTTTTAACATGTTAATGATTATTATCTTCATGTTTCGCAACCTATAGGCAATGTACTAATAAACGACAATATCATGTTACGTATGAGTGAATGAAATCATAGTTTTTTTCTATGCTTTATTTAGGATAAACTGCATTTCAATTTGCTACAATTTCCCAAGTCCAGCCGTCCTAATGACTTTGAGGTGACCTTCCAATCATCCATATGCTGCACATGGAGATCGAATTTAGTTTATGTTCACGTTTGTTGCGGTATTTTTGAGATACTCTATCATTTATCACCAGATACGTGTTTAGGGAATACTAGTTTAAACGTTAAAAGTGTCGAGTAGTACTGACTCGCACGTTTTAGTATTTAACTCTTTATGATCTTCACAATGACATAATTTGTTAAAGTGATTATTGATTTTGTAACTGATAATTGCGACAGTTACCAAACTAATTCTTTTTATTTATGTGGTATAATTTTAACATTGATTTTTAAATAATCCTACTACAAGCTTTTAAATAATTTAAGTCTTTCATACATGATATTTGATTAACATTACAACCGTTTCGTATTAATGATTATTGCCTGAAATTTTTAAATAAACAGAAAAAAACTTCGATATGAAAGAATGGTGGGATTAAAACATAATTTTAATTTGAATTCAAATTTAAATATAGTTCATTATCAGCGTGGGAAGATTTGCATTCAATAAAGTGTTCTAAATCTTGACGAGCCTTCAAACTCTTGAAAGTTGTTTTTACCATCATATGTTACTACATGTATTTTCGTCCAGTGACGTATGTTATACGTCACTGTTCCGTCCAAGTATATTTATTACCTTGTAATTTCATTCACTGGATGGTGTTGCTTAAAACTTACTCTGACTTGTCAAGTATCATTATAGTCATATAGACGTCAGTGCAACGTTGGTTTTACGCTACATACATTGTTAAGAAATTGAAAGAATATTGAAAAATAATTTTCTTTAAATTTTTAAGACAAAAGAAATTGTAAAAATATAATTAATTTTCCAATGTTTTTCAATTAATCTGGTTTTGTAAGTCAGGAGGTATAAGATGTTAACATTTAAAGAAAGGTTTTCTATGCGCCTGGGATCGGAATTACTTTTTATCAGAAGTCCGATATACTTAAACCATCGGCTGTTGAAAACAAACGGTGAAGTATATGACTTCTAATAAAAGATCAGTTTAACGTTTTGAGGCTTCAGCACAGGCACACAACATGCTAGTGTTGATCCTCCAGCAGTATCAAACCAAGAGTTTCACTTGTTGAAAAACGTATTTTTCATTTAGAATTATCTTGTAAATTAGTGCATCAATATGCCTATTCCGCTTCCGTTTAGGCAGTGAGCTTCATGCGCGGATCCAGAAAATTTTTCCAGGGGGGGTCCGAAGGATAATTGTGTTTGCCAGGGGGGGTCCGAGGCATATTTTCGCGATAATTTTACTATGTAAATTTAATAAATTTTCATTTGGTCGGGACCCCCCCGACCCCCCCTCTAGATCCGCGCATGAGCTTTGAAAGATTTTTCTCTTTTTGAGGTTATAATGATTACAGATGACACACACGCAATAATTGTTTCCGTTTATTCTGTGATTGTAAAGAAAAGGGTTCCACTATAATACTTTTACATAATCTACAATTTTTACACATAAATTTGAATCATCAGTTTTCATTACAGAAGGAAACCAGAAAAGGTTGTATAGGGTGCACTATCAGAGTAATAGCCTTTTCCATGTCGCCGACTGACCCAAACAGAGTCCCCTTTGACCAACTGAAGAACCGCCATGTTTGTTCCCGTCATATATCTTGCAGATTCATGACCTATTGTTCGGACTTTATCTGCACCATTGTAAACAATATTCATATATATAAACTTATTGCCGTTAGAAACAACTGTGAGGAAGAAGACGTATGTCCCGTCCGTGGGGGCGGTGAATTTCCCGGTGTTCGGATTGTATCCGTTTCCATTATTGGTGACAACGTGAGGGAACACCAAGATGTCTCCTGCCCAGTCAGATCTCGTCGTCACACCAGCAGTGAAACCCACTCCTGTCTTTGTAGCTAAAGAAATGAATAAATATAACATTAGTATGGATGAAATACTAGTAGTGAAAAAGAATTATTGCTAAAAAATTTTAATGCCTAATAATACATACAATAATACAGGGTGTTTCATTCTATCTTTCCCCATTAAAAAGCAAATCTGTATATAGTTTAATGGTATTTAATGGTTTTAAATTATGATGATATTTTAAACTGGAAGAGGTAAAATAGCATTTTTCTATAAAATAATCTCTACAACGAAGTGGCTTACAACTTCAGATAAAACTGCCCCCTTTAGGGACCACTCATCGTCTAATTTGACTCGTATTAAGTTTTTCTCATTAAAGAGATCTTATTCAATTAGCAAAATCTAAAGAATAACCAATTATTTCTAAAAACTTGATATTCGATCAAATAACTGTTATGAAGTTAATAAGTTAATATGTACCTGAAATAATTTTCTTTAAGCTGGTTTGGTCGTTTTCCAGTAATGACAAGTTATACGCCAACTGTTCCTGGTAATCCTTTGAAATAAGCAATTTGTGGTTTATATCACTGACAGATCTATTTACGTTTGCTGTATACTCAGTCAATTTGCCTTCTATCATATTCGGAAAGGACACATTAAGTTCCATGGTATGTTTATTCAATTCCAGTAACGTCAAAGAGAGATAGCGAACCTCTATCTTCATGTCACTTAGAATCATGGATGCATTTTTCTCAAAATCTTTAATTCCCTTATTCACATAAGTTTCATATTGAGCAAAGCTGATTGAAACTTCTGTAAGATTTTCACCAATTTCTAAAAACTTTTGATTATTAGCTTCTTGAATTTTCACAGCTTGCTCTTTTAACTTCTGGTTCTCGGTTTTCAATAATTGTACTTCATTCTTTAAGCTTAAGATTTCTTTTTCCGCATCATGGAGTTGTTTTTTACTGGTAGTCATGACTTCTTTAATTTCTACCATGTCCTTGACGAGACTATTGACATCTTTTACCAGTGACATTCTTATCAGAGTCTCCTGGTTCAACAACTGTCTGAAAACGTCGGTCTTTGTGGCTATTGCTTCATCCCTTAATGTGACATTCTGAGTTTCAACGTCAGTAAGACTAGAGAACCCACTCGTTTGTATTACACAAAGGAGTTCGGTGAAGATGAAGTACGACAACATGTTTAGGATGGCAAATAGAACGACTGTTACTTAAGTGCGGAAAATCCTAGTATTTATATACCTTATCGCGAAGGTTAAAGTTTTAAACGATGTCCAATAAAGGGAAGGCATGTAGAACCAGTTCAAAAAAACATACGCTCCACCAAGAAATTAGTTACGTTTTCTTCCACTATCACGAATAAGTGGGAAGAACATATCAATAATCCCTGCCATGTTGAAAATGAAATATTTCAATATTTCACGTTTAGCCTTGAAATAGCTATTATCAGGGGTTTTTTTTTACTGAGAAAATACATCTGAATCCACCTTGAGACGTCAAAGGGAAGTGCTCAACTCACAAAACATGAATGTTAGGGAAAAATCCATGTGAATCATTAAAGAATGTAAACAACAAAATGCATATTTAATTGATGCTTGCCTGTTAAATCATTTTCATTTTACGCTCAGCTACAAAATGTGAAATATCCGATATGAATTGCAGTCTGAGAAACTAAAATGCGACATTAAAAATATACGCGAGCAATTATATGAGTTGAAGTTTTTTTAAAATTTAGTCTTAGCCAAAAAAATAGCAAAATTCATTAAGTAGAATATATGGATATTACATATATATATGAGGCAACCTTCACATCATCGTTTTGCTCACATGGGGATCAATTGTTTTCATTTTGTAATTCTTTGCATTATTGTTAAGACACGTAATCAGTATAATTACCGTTTATGGAATATTTATTTCAACTCCAAAAGTGTTGGGTTTCCCCGATTAGCACGTTTCAAAACGGATTATAACTTGCTGACTAATTAGAGTGTGATTTTATAAGGAAAAACTATTTTTATGGCTTTTAAACAATTTGATTTGTGTTATTATTTCAAGTTTGATTTATCCTGACTTGAAGATTTTGAATATTCTAATTCTCTCATACGTAATTTGGTATCCCTATTTCATTTTAAATAATGGTTTAATTTGATTTTATTCGTTATAGTTGTAAAATTCGAAAGAAAGATTTACTACGCGGGGATCGAATTCTTTTATCACAAGTTTAACATATACAAAGGATTGGCTTTGTTGAACACTCGGCTAGGTATTGGATTTCTAATGAAAAATCGATAGATGTTTCGTAAGTTTTAAGGCTTCAATGCATGCACACGTTATGCTCAACTTGGTCGTCCAGCGGTTTCAACCAAGATCTGATAAAAGTTTTGTAAGTTTTGAATAAATTATCCTTTACTTAAATTTATCATGTGAATAAGTAAACCTTTTTCCGTGTATACTTAACGATCAAAGAAAAGCATATCAGCGATATTTGTTATGGATTATTGGGTGGTTGTAAAGAGAAAAGTTGTACAATTTTACCCTTACACAATTTTAAAAATGTTTCACTGTTATATTTTTTAACTTGTCAACACTAGCTATCATCACAGAAGGAAACCAAAAAAAGTTTTAAAGGGTGTGAAAGAAGAGTCATTGGCCTATCCATGTTGTCAATTGACATAGATACTCATTCGTCATATTATACCATAGCATACCATACAATATGGTCTCAACTTTTTTTTAATGATTTTCTTTCAAAGAATTAATGTTCACATCGCAGATTAGTGTTAAACTGATATTTTACTGTGAAAAGTTTGGAACACTTCTGATTATGGATGCGTTTTTGATCAAATCTCATAGCATACCATAGCGTTCCATATCATTAAGCCCTTTTATTTGAATATCTCATAGCATAGCAAACAAATATCAAAGCATACCATCAAAATCACATACTATATCATTGCATAAAATTGTAGAAGGTATGCATGAAATGACTGTTTAATAACGGTATTGCTTTCTTATTCATAACAGGTAATTCCTTTATAAGTCCTATTACAAAGCTATTTGCTTGTTAATGACATAAGACCAAATATTATACATTAAAAATTTACCACATTTTTAAAACATCAATGTTTTTAAACATTAGTGAGATTATATATTTACCAAAAACTGTAAAGATACACATTTTTTGGCTTCATTATTTTAACTTTTTTCTTATGTCTTAACACATATACTCATTTTGTTGCGATCAAACTTTTCACTTTATAACCAGCTGTATATGCCAGATACAAAGGATTCTTTATGAAATAGAACTACATGATTGTATAATCATATGACATCTACATGGTAATTTCTTCTGTACAGGGGATGTGTATGTATGGAATCAATATTTGACTTCCGGATGTAATATATTTTTCTATAGATTATGTCAAAATGCAATGAAAACATGTCAATATGCCAAATAACTGTTTTGATATGGAAGAAATATAAAATCAGATGAAAAACTGGAAATTTTCAGAAATTATCAAATATCGGTATCGCTCGCATGTAACTTCTAACATTCTAGATTAACCATGTTGTCACACACATTATTTGTGCCGACATGCAACTTACTTATACTAACATGCTAGATAACGTGCAATGAATCTTGTTCATATTAGCATCTAAGGTCCTATAAGGAGTAATTTTTATCACGAAGTGTTGAAAATCTATGATGCCAATATCAGTAAGTCAAAAATGATAAGCTGCGTGTCAACAGATATATGCTGCATGTCAACATACATATCTCGCATGAGTGTATAACTAGGCTGCATGTAAACATACAGTTGCATCTTGGAAGTTTGAAGTCACAGGTATCGTATATCAATTATATGATATTTGATAAGTTAAGAATATTTTTCTTACTAGTTGCATGTTGACACCATTAACACTGTTTGACATATTGACATGATTTATTTCCAATTAATTCCCACAGGGTCAATGGTAAAAATTAATAAAATTCGAGACGACTCTCTAGAAAAAGAGGGTGGTAAAAAATAAAGTTTTTATCTAAAAATAACTGATTTAAGAATTAAAATTTATTCACATCAAAATGTCCAGGATTAAAATAATAAGACTTGGCTTTCCTCCACCCTGTGGTTGAATTGAATTAAAAAGAAATAACTTTTCACATTAAGACAGTTTAAAAATTACATTTCGATATATATGACCCAACACCCACTACCTTACCCCCTCCCCCCTCCCTTTATATCCTGGGAAATAAAAACTTTCATGACGATAAAACGATTATATATTGATAATGTGCACATGTTTATTTTCTATACTAGATAAAACTGAACTAAACAAATTTGTAAAATAGTCAAATAGTCAAGATGTTTCTATCGTTCGTATATCCTTTTTGTGATAGTTGTATTTAATAAAATTCTTAATAATAAGACCCGGTTTCGTTAGGTACAGTGCCTTTATACTAGTATATATATAAACTGCTGTACACGGTTACAATAACATAGATAATTTTCAGGCAAGTATTAGAAATAAATTAAATTAATACAATGTATAACCGATGTACAAATCGGACAATCAACAGAGCAAGTGTTTGCTATTATAAAGAAGATTAGTTATACATAATTATATAGATACTCTTTTTTTAGGTTTGCAAAAGCCAGTTATTACTAATATGAAAACCAGAGAAGGTCGTTATGGGCACGCTTTCTGAGTGAAAACTCTGTCCGGCCTTCCGCCTGACCCAAACAAAGTCCCCTTTGACCAACTGAAGTACTGCCATGTTTGTTCCCGTGGAGAAGCTAGCAGAATTGTAAGACATTGTTCTGACTTTACTTCTATCATTATGAACAATATCTAGATAAAGATTATTTTTCAAGTTCGTTTTAGCAGTAACAAAGAAGACGTATGTCCCTTCCGTGGGGGCGGTGAATTTCCCCGTGCTCGGATTGTATCCGTTTCCATTATTGGTGACGACATGAGGGAACACCAAGATGTCTCCAGACCAGGTACTAGAATAGCTCGTCATCCCGACTGTGAAGCTCACACTTGTCTTTGAAGCTGAAATGTAAACATTAATATGTACTTGTGGAAATAATTGTTAGGTATCTCCAATTGTTAAGACTTTTGCCATAACTTTACATAACGCCATATTATCATACTTACATTTAATGTATATTCCCTCTTATATTTTAGGTGGAAATACACTACGTTCATTTTCTGTGCATACACTTTGCTAATTCATGCGCCATGAGCACAAACATAAACGTCTTCACGTGTTTTGAGTATATTTATTTTTGTAAGATTAAATGACATAACCAATTTGAATGTACTTTTAAAAAAGAATAATTAAATTATATCTACTCTTAAACAAAAAGATTTTTCTCCACAAAGTTTCTGGCAAATAATTTTTATTCGTGGATTCGAACTAAATAATATGTTAATAGGCTGTTCCATGTATATAATGGCCTTACAACGACAATATGCAAATATTTTATACAAATAGACATATGTAAAAATATAAATATAAACATTGAATGTTAATTTTTGGATGTTGTCGATCGGTCATACAACACACCAAGCGGTGCAGACAAATTATCATACCATATAATTTGTCTGCACCGCTTGGTGTGTTACAGGACCGACGAGATCTGAAAATAGGCATTCAATGCTTAAATTAAACCTAATAAACAAACATGTAATTAGGCATAATTTCGGTTAGTTTGTACTATACAATAAAATATATTTCTTTATTTCTATGAATTATTTTAAGTTTGAAACTGCGAAAACGAGTTCACGGAGTGCACATAAATGTTGTGATATGCAATCAAAAAACCATCTTAATATCGAGGCTAAAATTTCTGCAATTTTTGCATAAAATCAATTGATATTCAAACATCAAATTAAGCATTGTAATGGTTTTCTATGTACCAATTGATGGCGGGGTATCTTGTTTCATTGAACAGAAATCGTTTGATAAAGACAGATAGTCCTCATTAAAATTGACTAACAGGGCAGAGAGAAGCGATAAAAGTATGAGTTTAACTCAAGAAAACACTGACGCAAACTGTGAAGATGCACGATGACGCAAGTAATATGTCAAAAGTTATTTTTGTATTTGTGTTTTATTGTCATACAATTTTGAGATGGTTTTTAACTGCGATTTGGACGTCAAACAGTCCGTAAAGAAAAGAGATTATCTGCAAATATTTGGTTAAGATTTAGTTACGTCATTTGACGTTCAGTAATTCTGTCCAAAGATAATTTCATGTTCCAATTTAAGATATAAAACATACTAACATTTATTCAGACAACATTTTCAAACAAGTTTTATTTACATACACTTAAACAAATACTATATGTAAGCTACTCAGTACTTGCAAACTAGCCGTAGTAGGTAAATTGTTTTTTAAACGACATTTTCTCTTAAATCCATGCTCATGAATGATGTTAAACATAGAAATTACTTTGAACTGCCAAATGATCGAGCATTATATAAATAGTGCCTGTTTGGGAGGGTAACAGTTGAAATTGACACCCCGAGGAAACCATTGTCAACCGACGCGAAGCGGAGGTTGACAATCGTTTTCGAGGGGTGTCAATTTCAACTGTTATCCTCCCAAATAGGCACTATTTATTTTATTATACTGAATGTCTTAATTTTAGAGATTTTTTACTGCTTTACGTGAATTCTACGGCGAACCGTGCGCGCATAATTTAAGTGCATGTAACAATTCGGTGTGTTACCCGTTGCTAAGTGTGTTGCTTACGCTGAGGGTAATAGAACGGATTATCAACTGCGTCTTAACCAATCAGATTTCAGTATTTAACATGAAAGTATAATAATATAAAATACATGTACATAAAATAGAAACTTACTTTGACATGGGGGCAAAATCACCAGTTTCTTTTTAATACTCATGAACTCCTGGACGTTTTGTTTTGCAAACACATGTCATACATCATTTCATTCATGTAATAGAATATTTGCCAAATCAACTGATGATCGAAAAACAAATGCCTACCTATTATTTCATACATATACGAAAAAACCGTTGTTTTATAGCGTCCGATAATCGGATTTAAACGGCTTTGACTACTAAAAAATTTAAAAATACCTGATATCATTTTTCTGATGCTTGTTAGGTCATTTTCCACAGCAGACAAGTTGTATACCATTTGTGTATGAAAGTCCTTTGAAGAGAGCAGCTTGTGGTTTATTTCACTGACAGATTTATTTACGCTGACAGAAAACTCTGTTAGTTTGCTCTCTATCATTTTTGAAACGGACATGTTTAGTTCCGTGGTATGTTTATTCAAATCTAGTAACTTCACAGAGAGGTTGTGGACCTCTGTTTTAATTGAATATAGAACCATAGATGTATTGTTCTCAAATTCTTTAATTTTTTCATTCACGGTCGTCTCGTACTGTACACCGCCAAATGAAGCACTTGTAAAGTTCTGCTGAATTTCACTGAAATTTTGGTCGATAAACTTGAAATTTTCTTGATATTGCACGGCTTGTTCTTTTAACCTCTGGTTTTCCGTTTTCAATGAATGTATATCAATTTTAAGGCTTGATATTTCTTTCTCTGCATCGTGGAGTCGTTTATTGCTGGTTGTCATCTTTTCCTTCATTTCTATCATGTCCTTCATGAGACTTTGGACATCCTTTACCAGAAACATTCTTATCAGAGTCTCCTGGTTCAACAAAATTTTGAAAACGTCGGTCTTTGTGGCTATTGCTTCATCCCGTAAGGTGACATTCTGAGTTTTAGTGTCAGTAAGACGAGAGAATCCACTCGTTGGAATTACACAAAGACACCAGATGATGATGTACAGTGGCATGTTAGGGAAAGGATATAGAACGGTTGTAATGTTTGAAATTATGTAAAGAGCTTATTTATATATCTTATTAAGAAGGTTAAAGTTCATTTAGAAACAGTTGCCCTAAAAGGGAAAGGTATGTGGTATCGTCTAAAATCGCGCACATATAGAAAAACCTTTTCCTCATAATCTTTGAATAAATTCCAATGCTTCTCCCACTATCAATAAGGAGTGAAAAAAACCATATCAAATTATCCTGGCATTTTAAAAATGAAGACTTGAAAGCAACAATAAATTGAAAATAGATTTTACAAGGGTTTATCTAACATCTGAAGCCACATTTGAGAACCCAAAAGAATTTCTAACTTAATTTCGTAAAGCAGCAAAAAATTAGGTAATTTGAAACAATTGAATGCTAAGGAAGAACTTTCATGTAAAATATTTTGTATGCATAGGAAGAAAGTAAACATCAACATTTCTAGTTTTTGTTATATGCTTGTTTATATTCATTTATATTCATATATTTACATTTTCCAGTGTCTATGCCTGTGATAACACTACGTATTGATTTTGTACTATATAACTCATAAAGCCGAATTGAGGCGCCAGCGGGGCTTGCTTATACATATTTAAACAGTTAATCGTACGATGGTTTAAAATTATATAAATATAAGTAATAAGGAATCATTCTTTGAATATTATGAAGTAATAATTTCGGTCGAGGCGTGATCAAATCTATCATAAAGACCTTCGGGCTTTATTGGATTTGATCACGCCCCGACCAAAATTATCACCTCATAATACTCAAAGAATGATTCCTTATTAGTTTCTGCGCGTTCTCTTCTACTGGTTGGCAAAGCTCGTTATATTTTTTACATATTAGTTCAAAAAGTATTTAGTGCACGTATATCATCTCTTTATTAATTGCTTTCACATTTGTTGATTAAATAAGTATCAGTATGTAATGTTGAAGTATTAGCATGAAATTTTGAGATATCATCATAATAAAACTGATGACATAATATGCGAAAAGTTTAGGTGATTCCCCAACCACACGTACGTGTACCCGTAGACGTTTGAATTCCACCCCTTCTAATACACGTATCGCTTCCTCCAAAACATGCAATGGCTCTATTATTTTATTCATCTGTGATAAATAAAATCATACATATAGATTTTCAATAAGATAAACGCATACAATTTTCAATTTTCGAATGTGACTAACAACATTTACACGTACAGATACTTGTTACAACTTCAATTAAAGCCCCTTACCCAATTGGCGCGCGAGCAGAAGCGACAAAAATATTCGTGCAACCGAAAAAAATAGATATGGTTCGTAAACTGTTGCCAAAATAATCGCATATGAAAAAATTAGTCGTACGAAACTCGCACGATTCAGAGCGACCGTTGTGCGATGTAAACGCAATGAATCTTGCAATTTATCTTGCTTCTGGATGCGACTGCTGTACAATGAAAATGAGTGTTGTAAGATTATTCGATAGGATCGCACGAATGACTAGACGATCGGACGATTGAACGTGTGCCAATGCCATAGGACTGCGGCGCTCGGGCGATCATGCGTTTCATCGTAGGAATGCTCGTGCGAGTCATAGGGGGTATATATATACATGTCCCGCCCGTTTCCGACGCTCTTCGGTAGAAATACTTGAAAAGAAGAAACCGCCCAAAAATATAACGAAAGCAACAGCCAAAATCAAGGTCAATTGTGACCTGAAACATATGTCCTTACACAGTGTATAATTTATAAGCGAACTATTCGCCCGCTTTATTTTCGCTCATTTCGCTTTTTTTGTCAGTTAACGGATTAAGACTTGGCGAATTCCAATGTCTTATATTATTTCACTTTTACCACAACATTATTGGGGCGATTTCATGACGAGTCAAAATCTTAAGTAGAAGTGAAAATAACCCTGTATCTAGTATATACTAGTGGCAAAGCATGAAAACTGAAACAGATAAAACTTGCAATGAACGTAAAACGTTGCAAGATTACATGAGACACGTTGGGCAACAGTCTCGTGGTCCTACAACAGATGCATAAACAGCTGCAATTAATCTTACGATCTTTAAAAGTCGTACATCGCTCTTGCGAGTACACAAAACGTTGTAAAAAGTTCGTAGTAATTTCGTGCGTTGCATTGCAGAAATTTAGATCGCATTCGATTGCGTCTGAATAGTGTGCATGTCCAGTATTTTGAGGAGACTTGATGCAACCACAAAAACGAATGCGAGACCTCGTGCAACGTATGCGATAGCTCGCACGAAGCCAAAAAAAATCCCATCGCCAAGTGTTGTAAAGTGCTCGCGTGCCAATAGTGACAGGGGCTTAAACAAGAAACGTTATGTGACCTGGTACGCGTAGTTCTAAATTGTTACCTACAAGAGGTGAGATGCAATCGATGTTCCTGTCTTCACATGTCTGGCGGTATTCACTGTTCAATAAGCAATATCAGTGTAGATCAGTTCTCCTGTTCACACCTGGTCAAGCTTAGACCTGTTTTTTTTATAGTGCCTCGTACTGATCCACTGATGCCCACAGTTCCCCGTTCCCACGTACCCATGCTCTGTCCAAGCTATACACAAACCATAATTTTCGCTTATTAACGGACACTGGTTATTACTTTTGGAATTTTTAACATCTCCTGTCCTAGTTTTTTGTACTTTATTTGCCAGAGACCACTGACAAGATTGCAAAAATTAAATATATCAAATAGTAAAACATTGCAAAATGTCATAATTTGAAAGCGCGGTGACTACATTTTGATCATGATGAACTGACATCCTAGTCAATATCTTAGGTGTCCTATTCCATCTTTTTTTTTTTTTTTTTTAAACCTTTTATTGTCCCATCACTTAATGTAAAGCAATATATTTGGTGCCAGGGTTGGGGCTCTGGGATCACCAAGTACTAAGTTACATACAGTTATATATAAATATATAAACTTGTACACTTTCGTGAGAGGTTTTTCTCTTTAACATTTATACATCATTCATCCAAACACATGCATATGAAAATATGTAGACAACTATAATTTTACGTTAATCTTGCTTTTGCAATAGATAATTGTATTACATCATCTGTAACTACATAAAAAATAATGATCCTTTTTCTTAAAACATTATCAGGTTCCATCGCTTGTTAAAACTTTCCATGTCACTATTTTTTTTATAAATATGTTTCTCATAGTGAAAGTAATAAACAATTTCCTCTTTAACCCTTTCAAATGAGGGTTTACAATTTGAAAGGATGAGGGTTTACATGAGTGTAAAATTTAATTGATACTGTTAGAATATATCAAGAATACCTACCATCTGAAATATGGTCCTATTCCATCTTAATCTTGTATGTGTTAAGCAATTGCAGACAAGAAATATAAATGTCTCACAGCGGTATATAGTTGTTAGTTGTAGTTATACATTATTATCAAAATCGTTTTTTGTAAACACTGTTTCATTTCAAATACTTTGGATTGATTTTTGGTCGATTTCAGTTTTCAACACAAAAAACCCGAAAAAGTCGTTATAGGCACGCTATGAGTGTAATAACTTTGTCCATTATAACGACCAACCCAGACAGAGTCCCCGATAACCAACTGCAGCACCGCCATGTTTGTTCCTGTTCGAAATTGAGCAGAATTATGGGCCAATGTTCTAACTTTACTTGAACCATTAATTACAATATCTAGATATATAAAATTACTGCCGTGTACATTTACATGAACAAAAAAGACGTATGTCCCGTCCGTGGGGGCGGTGAATTTACCCGTGCTCGGATTGTACCCGTTTCCATAATTGGTGACAATGTGAGGGAACACCAAGATGTCTCCCGACCAGCTGCTAGATGATGTCGTCATACCAGCTGTGAAACCCACACTTGTCTTCATTTCTGAAAGAATACACAATGATATATACATGGAGAAATATCATTGCATGATACCACATGTCTATATCAGATTGATCAGTTAGAATCAAGAAGCATTCTCTCTGAATTCGAATGCTGTATTATAGATTAAACAATATTGAAAGTTTCTAGGCACTGCTTAAACACATTTCAGGGAAATCAATACAAATTTCATACCTTATAAAATCTATGTTTAGTTTAGCCTTTCAC
Organism: Magallana gigas; assembly: GCF_963853765.1. Taxonomy (NCBI): domain Eukaryota; kingdom Metazoa; phylum Mollusca; class Bivalvia; order Ostreida; family Ostreidae; genus Magallana; species Magallana gigas. The sequence continues at coordinate 54,583,745 of NC_088857.1, read as the reverse complement.
TTCTCCACTTAGATACAGAAATTCTCAAATCGGTACTTCCGGTATGTGCACAATATATTGTTTTCAGAGGGTTTTTTTCGTGTCAAAAAGAGAAACTTCTAAACCAGAGATGGTAGGTATTCTTGATATATTCTAACAGTATCAATTAAATTTTACACTCCACTGAAAGGAGTTTAAATTATTTAAACGGTCTAAATGATCAAAAACGTTGCACAATTAGCCCGTAGCTTAACTTGATAAGGAAACGCGGTCCTAAATGTCGGCGCCGGAACTCTTCATTGCACCAAGAGAATATAATCTGGAGGAATATCTCATTACTCCATTCTCACCGAAACCTTTGTAAATATGCCTAAAAGGACCTTTTTCATTCGACCCATGTTTTTGTTATTACTCTTTATGCAAAGCTAGGTCCTTATATTTTTCTTTTATAAACATCGATTAACGCGATATTTAGGTCTCAATATTATTTTTTGCTTCATCTTGATTTCAAGGTGAAAAAGTTCAAACTTCTTTTATTTTATTTTTTACAACTTAAAATACCATTGAAATAAATAGTAATTCATTCAAACTAAAATAGTTTTTTTTAAGATAAAAGATATGCTTTTGTTTGATGGAAGTGTAAATATAAAGAATTCCTTCAGTTTCTTATTATTCATTTAGTAATACTGCACTAGGAGTATTATTCTTGATTACTCAAAACACATGCATTCACAAGTTAATAAGAATTATTAATAATAACCACTAATGAATGGTATGAATACATAATTGTATAATATTCCTATCTCAAAATAGAAACCAACTTTTCTTTAAAACACCAATTACTTTGGGTGTTAAGGGGTTGGGGGTTATTTGAAACCTTATTTTTTCATATCATATGACATTGCAGAAAAAATACATAACCCGCGTTCAATAAATTGATTGTAAAAAGTAAGTAAACTTCACTAAATTATTGTTAATGTATATCAGTACGTTAGCTAAAGGAAAAGGTCAAATTACATGTATCTTTAAAGGGAATTCGACATTATCATGATTATTCGTGCAGTCCGTGATTTTTCTTTGGTCGATGAAGGTTTCGACCAGTCATTATACGGGGCGTGTAGATTTCAGTCCTGTCAGTTTCTACAGAGATATATATGAATTACAATCAATTTACGTAAGAAAAAAGGAGATAATCATACTTGGTAGATAAAAATTTATACGAAATAAAATCATTTCATGTCAATAAAGTATGTTCCATTAACGGATCAAGTGGTTAATTGCTAACATTAAGTAGAATTCGAGTCAATCGACTAAAAGTAAAATTAAAAACTTTTAAAAGTAAAAGTACCTGATATTATTGTCTTGATGCTTGTTAGGTCATTTTCCATTGCAGAAAAGTTATGCAATAATTGTTTTTGAGAGTCCTTTGAACTGGTAAAGTTTTGATTTATATCACTGAGAAGTTTATTCACATTTGCGGAATGCTCAGTGAGTTTGCTTTCTATAAGATTTGGAATCGACTTGTTCTATTCCACGGTATATTTATTTAAGTCCAGTAATTTAACAGACAGATCGCTAACTTCTGCTTTTATGAAATTTAAAATCTTAGATGTATTTTTCTCATATTCTTTAAATGTATCATTAAAGTTCTTCTCGCATTGAACACGGTCATATGATAAGTTCCGGTCGATTTCATTGAACTTATGGCTATTAGTCTTGAAATCATCTTGAAATTTCCAGCCTTGCTCTTTCAACTTCTGGTTCTCGGTTTTCAGCAACTGTAGCTCATTTTTTAAGCTTGATATTTCCTTCTCAACATCACCGAGTCGTATGTTGTTAGTTGACATCATTTCTTTCACTTCTAACATGTCCTCCATAATACTATTGACGTCCTTTACCAGAGACATTCGAATTAGAGTCTCCTGGTTCAACAAAATTTTCAAAACATCGGTCTTTGTTACTATTGCCTCATCCTGTAAGGTGACATTCTCAGTTTCAGCGTCCGTTAGACGAGAAATGGCACCTGCTTGTGTTACACAAAGGCATCCGATGATGGTGTAGAACAGCATGGTAAGGATCTGCAACGACTGGTATGTACGACACCTTTATTTATACATCTTATGACAGATTATGGAGTGCGCAGAAACAGATGTTGTCTAAAGGATTGCGGTTTGAATCATTTAAGCTCACCTGAGAAAAAGAACTAAGTGAACATTTGTTCTTTATCTTTTGCATTGCTGTCTTGTTTGTTTAAAGTATGATCAAAATGGAATAGGACGCAAATTTTCTTTGTATATTAATATAATATAGTGAAACATATACGCAAGGTATTGTAACTTCGCCAGGCAATGGTAGATGAGAATAAATGAATTGGACCTGCCTGGCATAATGCAGGTATCATACGCCTTGGGTAAATAAGTCTACATAATGTGGATGTCCTCATCCTAACTCCAATTTTAAAATAGTTCAGTTCAGTTCTTTATTAACTTTACACGTAAGCTGTACAATAGAAATAGGAAAGGAAATCTTTTACTTATTTTGGTTACCTAATTAGTCTTCAGAATTGACATATTATTTTTTGTCATACTTACTAAAATTTAACTTAGTGAAACAATATGATACAGAGATACACTAAGTCTAAAGAAAGCTATTCATAGTAATTTTCAAACCTTATTCCAGTAAATTAAAAATTACAAAGTTCATATTCTTGCTTAAACATGCATATGAATGACTCCCACACGTAATGGATGAAGTTTGGGTTAGCAACATTGCCATTGTACCTATTGTTAGAAAAACATGAAAAAGAACTGCAAGTAATTTTTTTAAAAAAATAGTCGGCTAAAGTCATTTTGAAGATAACCAAGTACAAAACAAGTAAACTTAGAAAATATGTCAGAAACTAGTGGCATAAAAACTTATATATAGAGAACCTAGCCTTGAAACACTGTAACAAAAGGCATTTATTTTGGTTCATCAGAACAGCAAATTAACAGTGAGTTACATACAGGCTTGTTGCTTTCTAAATGTTATTACACCGAAAGTTTTCATTACTGTCATTTTGTTAAAAGAAACATTTATGGAGGAAGATTATATATAATTATCTTGTTATCATTTGTTTCAGACGGAAATCTAGTACACGCAAATCTACGTGGTTTTTCTCCCTTTAACGGAACATTGGTTATTACTTTGGGGATATTCAGCAACTCCTTTACTTGTAATCTTTGAACTTCATTTGCCGGCTCTAATCTTGGCGTTGGTGTTTGTGTGACCGCGTAGATTTTACGGTGCTAGGGTATTCTTCTGGATCTGCATCGGTCGTGTGCAGTACAAACCGGGTGAGGGAATGTTGGCGTAAAAGGAACAAATTATAAGGTTGAGGCGCGCTATGGGCCGTAAGTTAAAAACGAAGGTTATGTATGCCGTATTCCCAAGGGTCCACTAATATGCAATTCCAGAGAAGTAAAACCAAGTGATGAAGGATTCCGTATTTATTATCAATCGAATTTAAAATATGAACAATAAAAAAACAAATAAGCGACACAGACGGAAGTGGCCGGTAATGCGTCAGGCCTCCGAACTTAAGATTGACAAATACAATTCAGTATATATAAGAATCTAAACAATGAGTAAAGGTGACAATTTGATGACATCAAATGAATTGAGTGAAAGATTCACAGGTTTTAGGTAATTAGATTAACTCAATGAGTCTTTCATGGCCAAGACATGAAAGGCATATAATTACGCAATGTTGTTTCAAGAGATTAGCAGTTCTTGGGAGAAACATATGTCTGATTTGTAATAACAATTAAATAAAAAGTCTGCCGAGTGTCAATGGCTAATTCACTTTGTAAACATTAAATTCCAAGAATATATGACAAAATAAATGTTGTATTTGAAAAGTAAAGTCCGAAATAAAGATAATTATAGAACAGTCAATTTTGCACTGTGATAATATCCCCCCGCTCCTAATAATAACAAAAGGTCTGTTTTCCGAAAATCGACTCTCCCCTACGTTACCGTTACATCTGAACAGAAAATGTCTTGATTACTCATTTTTTCCTCAGGTTTGTTAAGATTTGATTATTGCACTTACAAGGTTGATCATTTGTTCGCCTGTTTCAACTGTCTGTATCCCAAAGTAACTCGTATATTTTACAAATCCTGCATATTTTGATCACCCGATCACCGTGAATTTGAAATCTGTCAAATAGTTTCGAAGTGTTTGAGACTGCTAGACGCATAGAGCACTCGGACCAATGACCGACACAAAGTTTGACTATCGCTGTCTTCCGTGCGGTATATACTTTTTGGAAATACTTCTTATAATTACCTACAATAGGCGTGACCTAAATTCCTTCGGTCTTCGAAGCGAAGAAAATCGACTCCCCCATGCGTTGGAATCGACTCCCCCCTACTTTTTGTCGACTCTCCCGCGTTAGGGGTTGTTTACGGTGATCTTTCAGCAGTCCTTTACCAGTACGTATATAACCGTTCTACCGCCGGGTCTAGGATGTCTGTCATCACTAACTCCTGTATCCTTGGAAAGATTCAACTCTAAGTCACTTGCAGTTGCATTTCAAGTTCATATCTAATAATTGTAATTGCTTTTGCCTTAAACGAAGATTTCTTAGCTATCTTAAATAGAGTAAGGGTTAAGGTAACCTCTCATCAAGGGGTTTACAAATAGCTGCAACAAATAGCTACAACAGAGAAGGAGCGGGAACGATAACTCTGGGAAGAGATTGGGGTTAGTGTTACAAGCGAATCGTCACGCAACGAAGTGAAGTCAAAAATGGTTATAACAAGAAGGATCCAACGTTTTAAAACGATTTATACTCGTGTTGTCTTCTGCTTTGATTTGATTTCACCTTGCAACTTTTATTTTTGAATTCAGAATTGAGCATCATTTCAGAGTATAGTTAGGCCATTGATAAACACTCTTATGGGTACGGTGAGTGTGATGGAACACCACATTTCGTCTATTTGAGCGTAAATAATGTTTAGTTTATAATTCAATACACTAAGGCTTTAATTCATTCTAGAGTTTTTTATTGCCTAAAATGTATCTGACATTTTAAAGAACAGGACGCATGAATGTTCATATCAAAGGAATGTCTCTTTTTTTGTCAACTTTGAAAACGACACAGTTGAATTGTGAATGCATTGCTCGAAATCAGTCTTAGACTGGAAAGTAGGTTTACTCGCCATACAGTTATCATACATTAATTGTCTATTTTTGTGATTGGCTTCGTCCGTGTCCGTTAGAGGCATCCGGCAAACTTCACTATTGAACTCTATCACTTATAAAACTTGATATTATTACAACACATTTTAAGATCAGTTGAGGTGTGAGGTAGACTTCATTAAAGTCAATGATGCACCCTAGAATATACCACAGAATATACTACAGACGACGTACAATGCTGTCTAGCCGAAATTTATTTGAATGGGAAGTGACTCCATTTGTATAAATCAAAGTACTGAAGTACTGACAGGAGTTGATTTTATCGATTAATATTTATCTTAAAATCAACGATATGTTATTTTGCTTGTCATGTAGATTATAATATCTATTTGAATGACGCACATTTTTATAATATTGATTCTCGGACTTTTCCGACAAGAATTTCGAGAAAACCTTTTTTGAATCATGTTGTGTTATATTTAAAAATAGAATTGATTTCATCAAACTATGTATCGGTATTCGAAATATTTCAAAAAGTGTATGGATCCAACCAATAATGAACTCTAGTCTCGTTCAACCAGATGCTCGGCTGTCTCCGTTAATCTCCGACAAGTAAGAGATACCAGGTCACGTGATGCGACCTCTAAATATAGACTTACTCTCTGCTTGTCGAAGATGTACGGACACAGTCGATGGTTGAACGAGACTATATTGAACTCTGGCGTAGGAATACATACGACTGCAAAAAACTTCTAAATTGTTCATACTATTTAAAATCTGACTATTTCTTAAGTATTTATAAATAAGTTTCCTTGAAAAACAATGCTTCAGCATGCATTACATCGAATTTATCGATTATTTTCAAGAACTAACTCTTGTCAGCGGTGATGATTTGTACTTAGGTCCAAACACTGTTTCAGTTTCGGTTTGCCAGAGTAACTGCATAGGAGAGTTGATTAAAATCAACTCCCAAAAAGTGTTTTCCCGAGCTCTGCCGAAAAGAACGAGAAGCTGCTGGAATGAGAGTACCAATGCACCGGATGTTGACATCAGAGAAGATTGAGCCGCGCAGAAAAAGGTATGGCTAAGGTAATTGGCTGAATTAATTGCTGAAATAATTATTATTTCAAAGTAATTTATCGCTTTTTAAATTCAATGATGAAATAAGAAGGGTTGAAATAAGGGGTGGGTGTCATTTTTGAGACTTGGATTTATTTGCTGTGGATCGCTGTAAGTTGAAAACAAGCCCAATTTTGACCTATAAACGTAATGGGGCCCTATTTATTTCTAGTGATTTTTTGTTAATGCTTGGGATGAAGTTTCAAATGTGACCAAGTACATGTCTGTAAGTAAAACAGCAAACTAGCCAGGTGTGTTTAGGCTAACATTGAGCCCTTTGGGAAATGAATTGGTACTCTTTTCCCTATGCTATTGCTTCGTCTTCTATAATAGTAAAGTTAATTCTGTCCTTTATATTTCGGAAAGCATCGAAACAGCGAGGTTTAATGCATGCTTAGCATAACATAAAACGTTTAATGCTGACAACTTCCTTTAAGAGAAATTCTTGTTTTTTTAGCAAGACTGTCTGTATTAGAATTGCTAAAACGTATTTTCACATACTAGGATAAAGATCTTCCCGTATTCATTACAATATTGTATGTTTGTCTTCTACACTGCTAATAGCTGTTTTCTTCTAAATTTTCGAACTAAAATGCCAACAGTGCCGGGTATCAACGTCCAAAATTAAGGTTAATTCAGTTATACAAATAATCTGAAGAAAACCATTCCTCGTTACAAAGTTATAGATAAAGGTTTACTTAGGTGATGTACGATGTCTGGTCTACAGACCTACTTTGTCCCACGAGTTCTCTCCTCCAAGATCACACGAGTCATTCTTATCAAGGAGCAGACGACAGTGCATGGGCGTGCAGTACTTGTACATGTAAACCAGTAGACATCCATAGCGTATAACAAGACAATATGGATACCAAGTTATACGTCATCGCATTCGCTGCGGTGACTGTTATTTTAATTGCTTCGTCTGTTTCGGCTCAAGTTAGTGATTCTCCGTATGTAAGCAATGGAAGCCTGACTTTTCAAAACCGGACATTCTATTTAGACGGGAACCCGCTCCGTATCTTGAGTGGAAGTTTGCACTATTTCCGTGTCGTTCCGGAATACTGGTGGGACCGGATGCGGAAGATGAAGGCGTGTGGATTAAACACATTGACATTGTAAGAATGCAATATGATCTCGGTTCACATAAAAACAAACTAAAACAGACTAAATGATATCTATATTTTAGTGTTTACATTTGAGATGTCATTTAAGAAATATTCATTAAAATACCAATGTCAAGAACACTATCTTTTGTTACAGGTATGTGCCTTGGAATCTGCATGAACCATATCCCGGGAAATATAATTTCAAAGGAATACTTGATTTAAGGTAACGTGCACATGACACATTTTTCGATCGTGTTAAAGTTGCAACAATTGAGACTGTATATATTGAAATTATAGATATAGTTACTGCAGTATTTATATATATGGTACACAAAAGTCACTTTTGATATAGAAGTTAATCACAGTTTTAGCTGTATATAATATTAGCATATTTTCTACATAAAAACAATAGAAGCAGCATCATATAATACTTGATGTATTGTTCTAAGCTCTAGTGACTTAGATTATTCTTTTGTTGTTTCTCTGCCCTTTTCATTTTATGCAATGGTATCTCACAAGGAAGTGTAAGCTCTTTGTTCCTTGCTCGCCTGTCAATGTATCATATTGAGAGCCAAAATAAATTGCATATCAAAATGAAAATAAATATCATATAAGTGGTTTGTGTTTAGGAGGTTCATCAATATGGCGCACAGAGCTGGCCTCTACGTCATCTTCCGGCCCGGGCCATACATCTGTTCCGAATGGGATTATGGGGGACTCCCGCCGTAAGACCTGGTTGAATGAAATAAAACGTATTTATTGATACATAATGCACAAACTGCCTGTTTGATATCTTGGACTTTTACAGTTGGTTGTTACGGGATCCCGACATGAAAGTGAGGACAAATTACCATGGCTACCAGTCACGTGTCCAGAGTTACTTCTCCCGGTTGATGTCAGAGGTGTCGGATTTACAGGTATTCTTCAATTCTACAGCAAACGTGGTTCGCAACTTTTAATTCAGTCGCCGCTACTTAAACAATGAATTTATAACAAATATATGATATGAATGATATCAATACCCGATATGACTGATAGCCTATTTTGATACAAACCGTCTAAAGCCCGAGTTTTTGTTAAATTGGCTCTAATAGGTTGCACAGAATTTAATGAACTGTGTGATTAATTAGAACATAATGTCTCTCTCTCTCATTCTCTCTCTCTCTCTCTCTCTCTGTCAAGAATATGGTTTTCGATTGCCATTACATCTATTGCATGTATGGATGCATTCAAGTTAAACCATTTTCCATATGAACCCTCAATTTCCATGCTACATTAATCTTGTAGGTTGTTAGTATATCTAACGATGTTAACGTAAGATATATTATCTAATTTATAGCTTTAATGCAACAACAAGTTGTTAACTTATTAATAATAAAATAGCCAATAATTTATTTTCTAGAAGTTTGAACTCCACAGTAATTATAAACCGTTGGGTCTGATTTGTGCACACGTAACTTTGAAGAAACGAATGAGTGTCTGTGTTATATTTATATAGATATTTTCTTCCCTGTGCAGACTTGAAGGTCAAGAATGACTCGATTCTGTGAATAATTGATGCTTTCCCGATCATAAATCCATTATTCTGAGCTGTTTCTTTATCAGTGTAATATATTCCCACTAGTACAGCTCGCGAGGTCAAAATCCAAAGTGAACCTCGGTACCAGCCGTCGTCCTCCTTACCCTTCTACCCTCTACACCCACGCAATGACAAACACCTCGTGAACTGCTGGTACTGGCACCTGTTTTCTTTTTCAGCACCACAAAGGGGGCCCAATCATTGCGGTTCAAGTGGAGAACGAATTCGGTTCCTACAGCAATGACACAGGCCACTTATTGTTTCTGAAGAAGGTCAGATTAAATTAACCACTTCCAGCCCCCCCCCCCTCCCCCAAAAAAATAAAAGAAAAAAATTTAAAACATTTGTACAAACATAGAGTGTTGACAAACTCTATTCAGAACAGTTTCAAACATCAATCAAGCAATCGAATACAAATATCAAAGTTGTGTTTAAAAATTAGTAATGAATTTTAGGAACTACGCGCATACAACAATATTATTTCACGTGAATTAAACACTGCTCTTAAAGAGAAATCTCGCAATATTTCACAAACGAACAAACGGTTATCAAATTCGCCTCATGGCACGCATATTTTTTCTCCTTTAATTTCATATATTTCAAATTTCATCTATTGTTGGTTATTTCAAAAGCTAGCGCTCTCGATTATTGTTATCTAAATTACAATTTGGTTTGCATTGTATTTGGTTTTGATTTCTGTTTAGTCTTTACACTGCATTGGGTTGTGGCTATTGTTTAGTCCTTTACACTGCATTGTGTTGTGGCTACTGTTTAGTCCTATACATTCCACTGATTACTGCCTTGTCCTATCTCCGACAGACACTGATAGACAACGGCATCCGGGAACTTTTCTTTACGTCAGACGGCTACTTCAACTATACGGAGGGTCTAAACGGACTGGACAACGCCCCTTTTTACACAGGTAGGCCATGGGTGTGAATTATACTAGAGTATGATGACGTCATAAATTAGGCTTTTCTCGAGAATGTCATTCTCTTGCAACGATATGAACCAATGAATATTTAATTGTTCATTTACAATAATATGTTGATTTTGCATAGCAGAATCGAATGACATTTTTTTTTTACCAATTTTTCTGTTATTATAAAATCACAAATTGTAACTGTCAATAAGTTTTCAAAAGTTTGATAAAGTAAAAAGTGAAATTTTAAAAAACAACCAAATATTTAATGCTTAATTATAAAATTATTTTCATTATGTATTTCCTTTAAGATTTTAATTTGCTCACCATTATAAAATAAAACAATTGAATGAATAAAACAAAAACAGACAGACCATCTTCTCTTGAAAAATAAAAATGTTAAAGAAAAAACTTTGGAAGTGGATCACAAAGAAAATAAACAATCTTTTAAATAAGGTCAATGGCACCTTTAATTATTGGGTCAAGTTTACTTGAGGACAACGTCATTGGACAGGGTTAGTTACTTATTGGCATCCTGTGACGTCATCAGAGGGCACAAAAAACCCGAAGGTCGGCATGAAATAGGTGACAACCAAAGGAAGAGAACCTATTTCTGACACCATCATTAATCACAGCTGTGCGAGAGAAAGAGAATGAAGTCATGCTATGAAACTTTCAAGAACTGAAAAGATGGAGAAAAAGATAAAACAAAGCTATAAAAATCTCAATGGCAAAGAATTTGAGTAGCTTTAAAACAATTCTGTTTTTGATTTATTATCCATCTTTCTGGAATTAAAACGCCTTTTTTACTTGGCACGACATTTCGTCCGTAACAAATTGGCCATTTCTATAGTCATTATTTTCTGTCAGGCAATATTTTGTTTACCCTCGATCGAAGTCGTATCATGTAGATGATACATCAAAATCGTTGACAGATATATACTTTAGTTAGCGATTTTACCTCATCTATAAGATATTTTAACAACCAAAATGTATAATTATATTTTTTAAGAATTCTCTCCCTATCTTTGAAAACGCAATGCTTTGTTTCAATTATAAGGTAAATATTATTTTATTTTGGAGGTTTATATAAGAAGGATTTGTACATGTACTGCAACACTATTTTAAACATTAATAAAATCTAATTCATGTGGTTTAGGAACAATAAACGTATCGTGAAAACAAACTATCAACTAATCGACCAAATATATAGATGTACTAGTGACCTATTCAATATTGAAGAAATGTTTAAATTCAGTCATGAAGAAAATGAAATATATTTATTTGTGCCACTCATTTGAAACATCGATATATACATAAGCATTCACTTCTTCATTCTTAATAAAACTATAAATCACCTTTACGGAACATTTAGAGTTAGATATTTACCAAAGCGCATGCGTACCTCATTGTGCTTTAAGAATTTTAAGAAATCTTTGTTTGCGAAAGCGTAAATAATGGCGGCAAGAAATCCCATTAATGACGTCATAATAACGGACAGGAACTGGACGACCTGGTGGCCACCCAAAGGGAGGTGTGTGGGAATCATCACTAGGGCACAGGAGATCCCAACGAAGCCCAAGTTCGCGAGCGACATTCTGACCTCATACTTCATCTTGGGAAGGTCGTACACCTTGTCCTTGTATTTGGCCATGTGGAGTCGCACCAAAGCCAACACGAGAAACACTAGCGTGGTGGTCAAGATAAAGACTTTATAGATATCAATCACCCACATCACCGGATGTGACGTGTGGTCTATCCAGCACTGTACTTTGTGGTCCACTACCAGTGTGACCACCCACAAAGTTAGGGGTACGACGGGTAAGCCCCATCCCACAATGCAATACATGGTAAATCCGTAGGAACACAAGTGTTCTGATTTGCAAAGTATTTGGATGAAGTTCGAATCCATCGCAAGCCAACCAAGGTACACTATTTCTGTGTATTGTTTAAATGTGGCTAGAAATTTACACATGAAACTTGTAAAAAATATTGAATTCAGAAACGAGATATTGTTTAGCTCATAAAGTAACAAACTATGTGACGTCATTTTAGCTAAAATGTCTAAAATGGCAGCTGTAAACAATGTTTTGTGAATTCTCACATGTAGACAAGTGTTTATAAATTTTGGCAGGATACAGTAATATATCACAAAGACAACTATAATACTTAGTAGAGATAGAATAAGAAGTGAGAGTGCAACTGCACTCATGGTCAAAGCCGTATCCCTAGTGTGATCGTCAAATCTCCGGAAAATGTCTACTTCATACGGAATGACGCACTCCGCAAAGTTCGTTTTAGAAATGGTCACAATTGATTCCACTATTTCCTCCCAGCTTCCGTTCTTGCCGCACTTCCGGACCGCGTCCCGACTAGAGTCGAATCCGTGGAAAGCCGGACACTTTTTCCTGACTGTGCGTCCAGCGACGGCCGGAGGCCAGCACATCAGGCCGTCGTGGACACTTCCGCAGTACGTCAGGTTGTGGGGGGTGGGGGAGAAACCGGTCCCCTCCCCACATCCATTGAACAGATCCGACATGTTGGCACCACTAATCATGAGGAATTCATTGGGCTCTGGAAAGGAATCGATAATGTGAGAAATGCTTCTTTACCACGCCATCGTTACACGGGCATTAATCATTAGATAAGTGATAAACACGCGAAAATTTATGCTTATAATTATTCTTAATTTTTTATTGCAATAAATTTCTTACATAATTCTGAAGTGCAAAAAAATTTTTATTTTTTGAGAGAGAGAGAGAGAGAGAGAGAGAAGGAAAATTCAAATAAAAATTGGATTCCAGATGTTCCAATGAGTATCAAAAATCTCATTTTCACCATTTTTATAAGAAATAAATTTCTGTGTTTTATGTATGTAAATATATATGTATATAAATTTAATGTGACACAAAAGAGGCTCATTTAAACAGAGTTACAAAATTATAATCACAGATATACAATTTTTATACTATTTATATCGTTAAATGTGACTTACTCGGTGACAGTAGATTTTAACGATCTCTCTCTCCTCTCTCTCTCTCTCTCTCTCTCTCTCTCTCTCTCTCTCTCTCTCTCTCTCTCTCTCTCTCTCTCTCTCCTACGGAAAATAAAATATACTCGTTCATTTACATTAAAATAGGATAAAAAAATGTTTCGTTGATTCCGAACTCATCCATAAAAATAAGTGGCAAGCATCGTTACGATGGAAAAGATGTCCAAACATGTGTTTAATTAAGATGTCCAAACATGTGTTTAATTAAGATGTCCAAACATGTGTTTAATTAAGATGTCCAAACACGTGTTTAATTAAGATGTCCAAACATGTGTTTTATTACGATGTCCAAACATGTGTTTAATTACGATGTCCAAACATGTGTTTAATTACGATGTCCAAACATGTGTTTAATTACGATGTCCAAACATGTGTTTAATTAAGATGTCCAAACATGTGTTTAATTAAGATGTCCAAACATGTGTTTAATTAAGATGTTCAAACATGTGTTTAATTAAGATGACATTATAGAACGACATTACTATTGTCTTATTTAGAGAGTGTTACAATTTTATAAAGTGCCCTACCTCATGAAAATATCTGGGAAATTCCTTGAACTGGTGCTAACCAGACCACTGGCTGCTGACCATGAAATCCAATCAATAAATAGACTCCAGTTCTTACATGTATACAACGCCGAGGGGACAGAGAGCAGCACCTCGTCCACAAAATACCTTCTTGTTGATCTAATACCTCAGGGACTCCACACTAACGCTACTCACGGAATATCTCACGAAAGAATCGTTTATCTTCATCTGCGAGCCCACTCATGCGTGACTTTTTATCTCACTTTATTTGCCGTGTTTTCTGTTTAGTTTGGGGTAAATTTAGCTGAATCTTGATGGTTTTTTATATGTGGTAGGTATCTTGTTATTTCAATTAGTTTAAAGTAATTAAATGGGTCGCGGGAATGTAACAGCTAGGAATCTCAGCGAGAAGAAAGTAGGACATCACTTGAATCAAAGAATACTGCGATTTTTACACAATTCAAATAAATCATTTTATCTTTAATTGAGAAAAAATGTGCGTGAACGAAATACAAAATATATGAGTAAACTCTAGAAAACTCTTTGCAAATTAAAGATCCGAACAGATTCAATTTGTTTTAAAAGGCCGTTTTCTCTTCTTATTCTTAAATTGTCTGTATCACAATTTATTTTCTCCAACTTCATCTCTGAGTTATATAGATACGGACGTTCGTTTGATGAATAATTGCGTTTACAGAGTTCAAATGTTTCACGAAGAACTTCATGTGCCTTCCAATTTAATGGAATCTGTCGGTGCTGTTTCAAAATATTACAGAAAAATGGGATAAATAATTGTATTGGACAAACGAGGCGAGGGGAATGGTAATTTTATATGATCAGAAAATGTCTGTTTTCCGAAACATGTACCGATGCATATTGGGTCTGAAGTGCTTTGTCATTAATTCCTCAGTAGAACATTCAACACATTGTTTATTTTATTTCAAGATCAGCTCGATGAACCCTGAGTCTTTAGTCACTGCTTGACTGTTGTTGAAAATAAAATCAAACGCTGGATATATATCTCTCATCCCATTTTTTTCTGTCAGAGCCCGTTAAAACAGATGAGGTCTGATATATAAACTCCTAGAGTGATGTACGAGGTGATACAATTGGAATTTTGTAGCCCGCGCCTGTCAAACAATCATAATTTGATCGTATATTATTTTTCTGGTTTTTTTTTAACAGAAGCGCTCCCTACCGTCAACTTTCAGGACATCGAACAGGGGGAGCAACTCTTTCGTAAAGTGGAAGCCCTCAGTGATGACTTCCCTTTGATGGTCACTGAGTACTGGTCAGGCTGGTTTGATCACTGGGGAACCGAGCACCACTCCCAGTCCCTCCAGGGTAAAAACTCTTAATTAAGAAACACAGTTACAGGAGTCGACTAACAAACACGGTTAGTTAAGGTGTTTGAAAAGTCAGCAACTTTGTTTTTTGCTCCTACCTCTTTTCGTTTGATAATTTGATAATCATAAATACCTTTGTGCTCAAACTACGTTCATCCACTAATATGAAAAATGTGCAGATTATCTGTTTTAAAAAACGCCCACTTTTCCACTTCATGTTTCAATACACAACGTTAACCCAAAATAGAAAGTACGGTGATTTTTCATTTAGCCCGGATGATAACGAAAAAAATTGTGCGGGGTATTCCAAGTAGTTCAAACTGGAGAAAAATGTGTAAACATTTCCCATTAGATGTATAAATTAAATCTCCGTAAGAAGTCGTTTTTTCTTTCCTGTGAACTTTTATGAGTGAAAAATGAAAATGTGTCAATTGAGATATATTGGATTTTTCCCTTGTAACGAATTTAACTTTCTTTCTCAGGTATTTGTATTTTTATTAAAAATCTTCAAAAGTGTGGAAGAAATAACTTGGGACAAACTGTAACAAAAATGGTTAGAAAAGTCGGGCTAGGCTTGTATGTCAAAGAAAAATGTTTTTATTTTACAGATTTTGGAAGCACATTGACGGCAATATTGAATCGCTCTGCTTCTGTTAACTTCTACATGTTTCATGGAGGGACAAATTTTGGTTTTATGAGCGGAGCAAACTGGGACTTTAAGGAAATTACGTTAAAGACTGACGTCACTTCCTATGGTTAGTTTTTATCATTGTGAGATTTTCAGCGAGAAAGTCATCGTCGGTGACCCACGTGTGATTCACATCGATTCTCTCCATCGTGACGTCGATCCTCTCCATCATTACCCGGTTTGAGGAAACTTGTGGACTTAAAACTCTGGTTTGCGACGATGCGAGAAAGTATCAAGTGTCAGATAATATAAAGATGTAATAAAACGAAAATTGTCAAAAGTGAATCAGCCACTTTGCGTCTCAAACTTAAAACGAAATTTCAAAGATGTGTAAATGAGATATGATTTACGTTCTAGTCTCACATAAATAGTGACGATCTTTGTTGATACAGATTACGATGCATTACTAACGGAAGCGGGAGATATTACAGAGAAATACAGAATCGCTCGACAATTAATCTATGAAGCCACAAAGGGTAGATAAGAACCATTTCTTCCAAAGTTGAAAAAGTCACCAAATTTAATTCATTATCAACACCTATACAGTCTTGTCTGCATGCAGTAGTTAGATGATTTCATTTTCTTGTAGAGAGAAATCGTCCTGAAATCCCATACGACACTCCCAAAGAAGACTGGGGTATATTATTAAGCTGTCTCTAAACAAAACAGTTGATAGTTAAGTTACGTTTTTTCTATTGATGTGGTTATATTTTACAAGAGGAAATCACCCTCTGAACAATATAGACTGTATGAATGTAACACACAGTCGGTTAATTCTGTCGGTACATCGGAAAATTAAATTATGGTCGGAATAAATAAGACAGCTGAAGGAAAATCTTTCATTATTACAAGTGAAGATCGTATCAACATATAGATATGATACAGTATTAAGCGGTCTGTCTGGTTGTAGGCGCAGTGAGCATCAAGCAGTATATGCCGCTAGAGACTATCCTGACACTAACAAAGGTAACGATCATTAAGAAGGCCGGATGGTCGCGGCCATTTTATGACTATATAAACCTCTCTAACAAGAAGAGTTCTGTATAAATATATTAGAAACATTCATATTAAAGACTTAGAAATATGGAATTTTATTTTACTAAGGAGTTGTTTATAGCTGGAAGAAATCATAATAAAAAATTTAAGTAGATCTGAAGGGTCTTTTGTTGACACCCCCCCCTCCTTAACCTGCTTGTACCTATGCCGATAAATCAAACACCATTTACGCATATCCCTGAGGTATTTTTTGTCATTCTTTTATAAATACATTTTCTGAGATATCTCGTTACTGTTAATACTGATGCTGAAATATGGCGTTACCAGTTATGAGATATAACATTACTGCTCATAATTTTGCTGTAAAATCACATCAGTGTCCACACCTTTTTGTGATTTTGCACGAAAATATCTCAGGTAAAACATCGCTATGAAAGCCTTTGCTGAGTTATGCTATCACAAGCATTTGCTGAGTTATGCTTTCACAAGCCGTTGCTGAGTTATGCTATCACAAGCCGTTGCTGAGTTATGTTATCACCAGCCTTTGCAGAGTTATGCTATCACAAGCCTTTGCTAAGTTATGCTATGAAAGCCTTTGCTGAGTTATGTTATCACAAGTCTTTGCCGGGTTATCATATCACAAGCCTTTGCTGAGTTATGCTATCACAAGCCTTTACTGAATTATGCTATGAAAGCCTTTGCTGAGTTATGCTATCACAAGCCATTGCTGAGTTATGCTATTACCAGTCTTTGCTGAGTTATGCTATTACCAGTCTTTGCTGAGTTATGCAATTACCAGCCTTTGCTGAGTTATGTTATCACAAGTCTTTGCTGAGTTATGCTATCACAAGCCTTTGCTGAGTAATACTATCATACGCCTTTGCTGAGTTATGCTATCACAAGCCTTTGCTGAGTTATGCTATCACAAGCCATTGCTGAGTTATGCTATTACCAGTCTTTGCTGAGTTATGCTATTTCCAGCCTTTGCTGAGTTATGCTATTACCAGCCTTTGCTGAGTTATGCTACTACCAGCCTTTGCTGAGTTATGTTATCACAAGCTTTTGCTGAGTTATGCTATCACAAGCTTTTGCTGAGTAATGTTATCACAAGTCTTTGCTGGGTTATCTTATCACTAGCCTTTGCTGAATTATGCTATCACAAGCCTTTACTGAATTATGCTATAAAAGCCTTTGCTGAGTTATGCTATCACAAGCCTTTGCTGAGTTAAGCTATCACAAGCCTTTGCTGAGTTATGCTATGAAAGCCTTTGCTGAGTTATGCTATTACCAGCCTTTGCTGAGTTATGCTATCACAAGCCTTTGCTGAGTTATGCTATCACAAGCTTTTGCTGAGTTATGCTATGAAAGCCTTTGCTAAGTTATGCTATCACAAGCATTTGCTGAGTTATGCTATCACCAGCCTTTGCTGAGTTATGCTATCACAAACCTTTGCTGGGTTATGCTATGAAAGCCTTTGCTGAGTTATGCTATTACCAGCATTTGCTGAGTTATGCTATCACAAGCTGTTGATGAGTTAAGCTATCACAAGCCTTTGCTGAGTAATGCTATGAAAGCCTTTGCTGAGTTATGCTATCACAAGCCTTTGCTGAGTTATGCTATCACAAGCCGGTGCTGAGTTATGCTTTCACAAGCCTTTGCTGAGCTATGCTCTCACAAGCCTTTGCTGAGCTATGCTCTGAGTTATGCTATCACAAGCCTTTGCTGAGTTATGCTATCGCAAGCTGTTGCTCAGTTATCCTTACACAAGCCTTTGCTGAGTTATGCTATCACATGCCTTTGCTGAGTTATCCTAACACAAGCCTTTGCTGAGTAATGCTATCACAAGCCGTTGCTGAGGTAAGCTATCACAAGCCATTGCTGATTTATGCTATGAAAGCCTTTGCTGAGTAATGCTATCAGAAGCCATTGCTGAGTTATGCTATCACAAGCCTTTGCTGAGTTATACTATCACAAGCCTTTACTGAGTTATGCTATCGCAAGCCTTTTCTGAGATATCCTATTGCAAGTCTTTGCTGAGTAATGTTATCACAAGTCTTTGCTTGGTTATCTTATCACTAGCCTTTGCTGAGTTATGCTATCACAAGCCTTTACTGAATTATGCTATGAAAGCCTTTGCTGAGTTATGCTATCACAAGTATTAGCTGTGTTAAGCTATCACAAGCCGTTGCTGAGTTATGCTATGAAAGCCTTTGCTGAGTTATGCTATCACTGGATTTTGCTGAGTTATGCTATCACAAGCATTTGCTGAGTTATGCTATTACAAGGCTTTGCTGAGTAATGTTATCACAAGCCTTTGCTGAGTTATGCTATCACAAGCCTTTGCTAAGTTATGCTATCACAAGCCTTTGCTGAGTTATGCTATGAAAGCCTTTGCTGAGTTATGCTATCACAAGCATTTGCTGAGTTATGCTATCACACGCCTTTGCTGAGTTATGCTATCACAAGCCTTGGCTGAGTTATGCTATGAAAGCCTTTGCTGAGTTATGCTATCACAAGCATTTGCTGAGTTATGCTATTACAAGGCTTTGCTGAGTAATGTTATCACAAGCCTTTGCTGAGTTATGCTATCACAAGCCTTTGCTAAGTTATGCTATCACAAGCCTTTGCTGAGTTATGCTATCACCAGCCTTTGCTAAGTTATGCTATCACAAGCCTTTGCTGAGTTATGCTATGAAAGCCTTTGCTGGGTTATGCTATCACAAGCATTTGCTGAGTTATGCTATCGGAAGCTGTTGCTCAGTTATGCTATTACCAGCCTTTGCTGAGTTATGCTATCACAAGCCTTTGCTGAGTTATCCTAACACAAGCCTTTGCTGAGTTATGCTATGAAAGCCTTTGCTGAGTTATGCTATCACAAGCATTTGCTGAGTTATGCTATCACCAGCCTTTGCTGAGTTATGCTATCACAAGCATTTGCTGAGTTATGCTATCACAAGCCTTTGCTGAGTTATGCTATCACAAGCCTTTGCTGAGTTATGCTATCACCAGCCTTTGCTGAGTTATGCTATCACAAGCCTTTGCTGGGTTATGCTATGAAAGCTTTGCTGAGTTATGCTATCACAAGCCTTTACTGAATTATGCTATGAAAGCCTTTGCTGAGATAAGCTATCACAAGCATTTGCTGAGTTATGCTATGAAAGCCTTTGCTGAGCTATGCTTTTACCAGCTTTTGCTGAGTTATGCTATCACAAGCTGTTGATGAGTTAAGCTATCGCAATCCTTTGCTGAGTTATGCTATCACAAGCATTTGCTGAGTTATGCTATCGGAAGCTGTTGCTCAGTTATGCTATTACCAGCCTTTGCTGAGTTATGCTATCACAAGCCTTTGCTGAGTTATCCTAACACAAGCCTTTGCTGAGTTATGCTATGAAAGCCTTTGCTGAGTTATGCTATCACAAGCATTTGCTGAGTTATGCTATCACCAGCCTTTGCTGAGTTATGCTATCACAAGCCTTTGCTGAATTATGCTATGAAAGCTTTGCTGAGTTATGCTATCACAAGCCTTTACTGAATTATGCTATGAAAGCCTTTGCTGAGTTATGCTATCACAAGCCTTTGCTGAGTTATGCTATCACAAGCCTTTGCTGAGTTATGCTATCACAAGCATTTGCTGAGTTATGCTATCACCAGCCTTTGCTGAGTTATGCTATCACAAGCCTTTGCTGGGTTATGCTATGAAAGCTTTGCTGAGTTATGCTATCACAAGCCTTTACTGAATTATGCTATGAAAGCCTTTGCTGAGATAAGCTATCACAAGCATTTGCTGAGTTATGCTATGAAAGCCTTTGCTGAGCTATGCTTTTACCAGCTTTTGCTAAGTTATGCTATCACAAGCCTTTGCTGAGTTATGCTATCGCAATCCTTTGCTGAGTTATGCTATCACAAGCCGTTGCTCAGTTTTGCTTTCACAAGCCTTTGCTGAGTTATGCTATCACAAGCTGTTGCTCAGTTCTGCTATCACAAGCCTTTGCTGAGTTATGCTATCGGAAGCTGTTGCTCAGTTATGCTATTACCAGCCTTTGCTGAGTTATGCTATCACAAGCCTTTGCTGAGTTATCCTAACACAAGCCTTTGCTGAGTTATGCTATGAAAGCCTTTGCTGAGTTATGCTATCACAAGCCGTTGCTGAGATAAGCTATCACAAGCCTTTGCTGAGTTATGCTATCAGAAGCCATTGCTGAGTTATGCTATCACCAGCCTTTGCTGAGTTATGCTATCACAAGCCTTTGTTGAGTTATGCTATCGCAAGCTGTTGCTCAGTTATGCTATTACCAGCCTTTGCTGAGTTATGCTATTTCCAGCCTTTGCTGAGTTATGCTATTTCCAGCCTTTGCTGAGCTATGCTATCACAAGCCTTTGCTGAGCTATGCTATCACAAGTCTTTGCTGAGTTATGCTATCACAAGCTTTTGCTGAGTTATGCTATCACAGACAATTAAGAGGACTCAATGGCCGTGGCCATTTTTAGACCGAATTCTTCTCCTTTAAAAGAAAAGCTCTATATACATGTAACAATATAGGTAAGTACCAAAACTTTAAAAATAAAATATAGGAATTTTTACTTTAATATTTTTCCTTTCATAGATGATGTTTATACCTTAACAAATCATACTTTTCGATTTCAGGTAGATCTGATAGTTAATTTGTTGACTATCAAGCCCCCTGAACCCGTGCTAGTGTTTCATTTGAAATTAAACATCATATACCGAGATATTTTTCTCAAGTCATTTACACTGTACAATTATCTCCTTTTTGTCTTCAGAAATTCAGTGAGAATGGGACCATTCCCATGGAGATGCTTGACCTTCACTCTGTGGACGGAGTTGACTTTGGAGGTCAGAGGTACGGGTACATCCTGTACCGGGTCAACATCACTGAGGGTCACAACCTGACCTTTACGGAGTTCCCCAGGGACAGGATAGAGGTTGGAATCGCTTAAACTCTGATATCGGAATTTCTCAGACACATTTTACTCTGAACAATAAAAACAAACTTCCAAAGATAATAAACTTATTGTTTCTGGAGTTCAGAATAACAAGGCAAAATATTAAAGTATTAATGACAAATCTGAACATCATTCAAATGAAGAATCTTTTATGTTTGGATTTTGATTTGGTTGTAGGTGTTTGTGGATGGTAACTCCGTGGCCATTCTGGAGGGTATGGTGGACAATGTGAATGTGAACATCTCTAGAGGACGGCACACCGACACACAGCCGGTACGTAATGTCCACTAAAGAATCCTGTTTGTACAGTCTGTCCAGTATATAGATCAGGTATGTACAGTCTGTCCAGTATATAGATCAGGTATGTAGAGTCTGTCCAGTATATAGATCAGGTATGTAGAGTCTGTCTAGTATATAGATCAGGTATGTAGAGTCTGTCCAGTATATAGATCAGGTATGTAGAGTCTGTCCAGTATATAGATCAGGTATGTACAGTCTGTCCAGTATATAGATCAAGTATGTACAGTCTGTCCAATGTAATTCAAGTACGTACAGTCAGTCCAATATAAATTTTATGTTCATTCTGTACAACAAGAACGGTATACAGTCTGTACAATAAAACACAGTATGTACAGTCTGTATATCGCTTTACTTAGACAGTATGTACAGTATCATAATGTCCAATAACACAGACGATATATCCGCGCAAACAGTCGGTTTGTATCATCCTTCCACGAAAGAAGTGAGTATCGTCTGTTAAAAGATAACACAACCGCGAAAAAAACCAGCTAAATTGTTCTGTACTAAACAGTACAGATACTTCTTTGCCCTATGAGTTCTTTGTCTTATGCGTATACATGTATATACAAAGAGTATCTAACTTTGCAGAAAGGAAGAGTTCTGGATATTTTGGTTGAGAATAGAGGACGTGTGAACTATGGAATTATGGGAACCACGATACTGGACGAACAGTTGAAAGGTGAGAATTATAACGACTCTTAGCATGGTAAATGTTAGTTAAACCACTACAGCATTTACAGAATTAGTATATAGTTAAGAGATTTCATATTTACTTAAACCAGTCAAGGTAACCGTTTGTAAATAAAGTGACACATTTGAAAAGTACATTTGAGTAAGTGAGCAGTGTGGTGAGAACTGTGCGTTAGTTGTTGCATCGAACTTCGTTATTTTCAATCCAAGAATAAACTGCCGAAGTTGATAATTGTGATCTTTTTCTGCTAGCTCGCTCGTTGTTAATATATATTACAAAACATAACGATTTCCAACAAAATATCATAGGACTTTATCTCAAGTTCTCTACGCCTCAAGGACCGGTAATAACTTGTAGCTTACACAGATGATAACGCGGAAACGAGTTCCTGATCCGGATGATGTTAGTAAAAATTCCGCAAAAATCGATATAGACTGGAGTTTGTGAGTGTCCATCAGCGTCTATTATAAGTCAACTCCCTTCACTTTCAGTACTTTGATTATTTCCTAATTCAGGTCTAAACAACAATTGCTTTTTGGACGGAGAGCTGCTGACTGATGTGGAGATCTACCCGCTGGAGTTTGATGACGACTTCTACAAACGGTTCTCTCTCTCTCTCTCTCTCTCTCTCTCTCTCTCTCTCTCTCTCTCTCTCTCTCTCTCTCTCTCTCTCTCTCTCTCTCTCTCTGATTTGCCCTCTCCAATCCCCACCCCCCAAGTTCAAAAAATTAAATCTAATCTTGACGAATAATACATATGCATATGACAATTACTAGCCAGAAATCTTGTTTTCATCAAGAGTGATCAAGTGTTGATGAGATAAAACGGTTGTTCATAATGTTTTATATCTACATGTAGCCTGAGCGGTAATCATGAATGGGAGGTATACAGCGGACAGACGGACCTACCAGGGTTCTATAGAGGGCGACTGTTCATTGGTTACACCCCGCTCGACTCCTATCTCAGTATGAAGGTACTTACGCATCGTTTATGTATACGACTTTTTATAGAACGGCTCTAGAGTATTCTGTGAAATATATTGTATTCATTCTGACCGCCGCCTGTCTTGTGGTGTCTGAGTTATTATAACGTATAATAACGTCATTCTCACCAGTTTGTTAGTTTATCCTGTAGTGCTAATAGTTCACAGTATAAATCAATTAGCAAAGTTAAAAAGTTCCCAACTTTAGGAATGTGCTTGGTTAACCGGATTAAGTTCTGTATGACCAGAAAACATTTAAGATAGGTGGCAACCTAATTTCATGTAAACGTTTTTTGTCATCACTATTCATCCTTTTCTTAAACGATTAGGGAAACGGGTCATTCAAAATTATCAACCTATATAACTGCTTTTATAACAATATAATTTAATTCTGGTTGTAGCGCGCTTTCTGATTGGCTAAAAAATTATCTTATATCGTATAAAGAATGTTGCCTACGTCATAGTAAGACTAACGTCAAAAACGTATCAATACGCCTTACGTTACGTTTGAATTTTGTATAATTTTACGTCATTTTAAAGGTCAAATGACCGTATTTATCTACAATGAAGAGAAAAAAAAATTAAATTATAAGCAATGAATTAAATATTTATTAGTTTTATACGATATAAAATGGTTTGAAACAGTTTACGCTTTTTTTATTAAACCGCTTCGCGGTTTATAAAGCGTAAACTGCCTCAAACCATTTTATATCGTATAAAACAAATTAATATTGAATTCATTCCTTAAAGAGCATCAGACAAACCATAATCTAGTTATATTCAATTGTGACGTCATGAATATGACCTACCTTAAAAAGCGATCTATAAAGGTTGCGACGTTGCAGAAAAATACGTTGTGTAATTTTTTTTCGGCAATGATTGCTACCTTCATAACCCTCATTAATCATCAAAAAAGCATTTTATTGTTTATAGCGAGCGCAGCTCGCCGGCGCGCAGCGCCGGCGCGAAGCGAGCTCTACCGGCAAGGCGTGTGTGAATAGAAAATTCGGACTAGTTGCACATTCATTTAACGGATTTTTTTGGCGTCAGTAAATCGGACCAGTCATGCCTTGTTTTAATCGTCCCAGTAATTCCCTGTAAATATGGTTTCCCATTTCACACTCTCACGAGAACAAGATAAAAGACTATGTACATCATGCATTGTAAATAAAATAATTCCATTACATAAGACTAACAGAGTTGTCGTTCCTTCGAGTGACGTCACAATGGATTTCTTGCACATTGATCCCACAGAATTTTTCGGAGTCAGTAAATTTCGACCCACAATGCAATTTATCAATGTCGGACGATAGCCTAGTACCCGAGGCCTTGCACTCGGAAGGCCTCGGGTACTAGGCTATGTCGGACGATCTCACTAGACTTGATTCCTTCTCGCGAGAATCAAAGTAAAACTTTTGAGAAACAGATAAATTGTGTAATTTCAAGAATATCATGCTTTTTAAGTAAACAAAACAGTATATTTCACTTAGTTTTTTTTCCAGGGTTTTTTCAAAGAAACAGACGGCATTTGACCGACGTGAACTTTGACGTCACAATAAGGGGAAATTACTCTAAGTAGTTATTGTAAATCTGCTGAAATATAAATACCAAAATCTTCTAAAAATCTTGCAAAGCTAACGAATGGGGACATTTTTTTTTTAAATAGGAAACAGTTGTAACTTGCTCACATTTGGATGAATGCTCACATTTATTTTATTCACTATATATTTACAGTAATTAATTTCCAGGAACGTTTTTTAAAAGGGGCGCGGCAGCATCATTCAAAAAATATTTACAAGCAAAATGAAAAAGAAATTCTCAAAATCAGGGAAATTCTAATCTGGGTGAGGAATGGTGAGTGCGTAGTATGCATTTAGCTCTTTAACTGCTCAATGGTATCTATATTTTCACATTTATTACATCCTCCCCGGGGGGGGGGGTGGGGGAGGGGGTCCAAAACCGTTTTTCTTATATGATCAGCAAATTTTTTTAATACGTAAATTAATTTTTTTAAACGGGGGGGGGGGGGGGGGGACTATATGATAAGTCAATTTTTTATATGTAAGTTTAAGAAAAATGTCTGCTGCAAGAAAAGAGGAAATAAACTGCAATAAACATTATGTTAAAATCTTTATTATTCAACAACATTGTATCTGAGATAAATTCTATTTAAATAAATAAACAATCTTATGAATAATGAAAATTTACTAGAAAAAATAGGCATGTTTATATTTTATTTTGCATTCAAATCCATTTACGTTATGTTGATACTTTTATTTTTATTGATTTATCATAATTCATTATTTGATCACTTGCTGCGCTCGCCCCAACGGTCGCACCGTAAAACATATTATTTTCATCAATATCTTGATTGTAAAAAGTAAATTAAATTCACTAAATAAATGTTTATGTACATCAGTACGTTAGATAAAAGAAACAGCCAAATCGTCTCCTATTGGAATTGGAGTATGACATCATCATGATAATTTCGTGCAGTCCGTGTTTTTTCTAGGTCGCTGTAGGTTTCAACCAATCGATAAACAAGGCGTGTCGATACATTTCCTTTTAGTTTCTATAGAGCTATAAATCAACTAAAGTTTCCGTAAGAAATAGGGGAATCATACTCCGTATATGTAAATAATTTATATAGAAATGAACCTTAAGAGATAATTTTCCGTATAGTTATTCCAGAAAATATATTTGTAAATGTAGATGTTGGTTTGTCTCTATACTGACCTAACTTTTTACATCCAAGGACTGGACGAAGGGCTTTGTCTACGTTAACGGTCACAACGTGGGTCGTTACTGGAACAAGGGTCCCCAACAGACTCTGTTTGTCCCGGGCCCCTACCTCAGGCAGGGCTTCAATGAGGTCAGCTGTTCACAATTCCAAATCATAAAAATTTACTTACTAGTTCATTGGAACCGTTCAGTTTCTAATTACTATCAACTTCTAATATTTAATTTAACTCTAATAAAGTCTGTCCCAAGATATTTTTGCCGCATAGTTTCTTAAAAATTCAAAAGTATAAAAAAATCCCAAGATTTCCTTTTTGAAACGCACCCTCTAGCTTGTCAGTTTTCAATACACGGCTAAAAAATAGAAAGTGTACGGGGATTTTGCATTGCATCAGCCATCACTAAGCCCGGATGATAACGTTGTATGAGGTATTCCGAGTGTGTTCCGAATGAAGAAAAGATGTCAACATTCCCCATTATAAATCCTCGTAAGAAATCTGTTTTCGTTCCTGTGAATTCTTTCGAGGGAAAAATGATAATGTGGGAAATAAGTTATCTTTGACATTTTCCCTTTCATTGATTTCAATTGCACTTCTTTCACAGGTATGTGTATTTTTGTTTAAAATCGTCCAAATGTGCAGCATAAATATCTTGGACAGATTATAAGCGTTTTGGGCGTAAACAGCGTCCGTTAAATGTGAAGACGTATATTGTTAAATATGTGCATATTTTTTATACCAATATTCTTGCTGTAAATGAAATGAGAATTCTTTTCAGATCATAATATTTGAACAACACAAGTCAAACAACAGCGTCAAGTTTCAAGAGACCTATGTTCTAGATGCTCTGCAAGATGATGTCGGCCATGCGTGATGCTTAACATAATTATCATACATGTATAACTGTGGATATTGCAATTTCCCCCACGTTAAGTTGATCTCATTAGCTCTCATTAGCTGTCATTCTTAATAAACATTTAATTGAACAAAATATGATTGGTTTTTTTTCTTCATTTTTTATGCAGAACAATTTATAATATGTAGAAATTCAACTGTGAACTGAGAAAAATTCTTGGGACGTGTCTTGCTATATCTATAGCTCAATTACAACTGGGATATTGTTGAGCATTTCATTGTAAGATTGCCTTTTAATAAATTTTATGTAACAAGCTTAGGCAAATCAAAATATTAACAATGATTTGATGACAAACTTAAAAATGATATTCAAAATATTAACAATGAATCGATGACATACTTAGAAATGATATTCAAAATATTAACAATGATTTAATTACAGACTTAGAAATGATATTCAAAATATTAACAATGATTTAATTACAGACTTAGAAAAGATATTCAAAATAATAACAATGATTTTTAGTATAAATTTCCTTCGAGCTCTAAGCCAAAATCATGAAGCAGCCTGAAAATTCCCCATCTAACCCTTTTACTTTAAGTTGATTTATCACACAACAATTATATTCAAATTTTCAATAAACACAATTTTTTCGTCATTTTGACTGTAACTTTCTTTGTAGATCTTGTTCTTTCTTTATATACCATTTTCTACAGATCTTGTGGTTCACTCTCAAATCTTGTTCTTCTCTTTGAGATGACGTTCTTTTCCAGATCTTATTGTTCTCTCTTTGATTTCATTGGTCTTCACGGATATCGTTTTCTCTCACACATCTCGTTTTACTGTCTACTTCCGGGTTCACATCTTCATGTACTTGTCTCCGTACACCTTGACAAGGTCAGCCAGAATTTGTTCTTTCTCTTCCGGTGAGGCGAAACAGGAGCGAGCGGCGTGGAATATCTAATGTGGGATCCAAATACATGTTTTTAAAAAATTTTTTCATATCATAAAAAAGCAAGACCACTACAAAAAATCATGCAAAAAATCTTTATAATTGTGCTACAGCACTGTAACCGTGTCGCCTACAGAAAGACAAAAAATTGTGCTACAGCACCAAAACGTGCTGACATCTAAAAAAAAAAAAGACAAGTGATGTGCGCTTCATTACCAAACGTGCAGAAATCTACAGAGAGACAAATGATATGTGCTACAGCACCAAACGTGCGAACATCTAAAGAAAGACAAATGATGTGTGGTTCAGCACCACTGTGCTGACATCTACAGAGAGACAATAGATGTGTGGTTCAGCACCACTGTGCTGACATCTACAAGAAACTTGTGATGTGTGATTTAGCACTCTGAGAAATCTCAACCGCGTACGTGAAACTGAGATATCCTGAAACCATAGACCTGATACATGTCTTTACATCATGGACACACCTATAGGTACCGGGTATTTGAACTTCGTTTATGTAGTTGTTCTCGTATAGGTTAATGTTGTAAAAAATACATAATAACCGATTGCCAAACTACGCGGTTTTAATATCATTATACTTCAGTATACATGCATACGTAAATACATACCGTAGCGATCACGTGGTCCTTATCCAAGCCCATTTCCATCACCATTTCATAATCACTGGTCAGGTCGTTGTCAAGGACGATGGGGTCATCCGTGCTGATGGAGAAGTTGACCTCGTCGTCAATAAACCTACCAAAAGATGTTACCTAGGTAACTACATGTATGCCATCAGTCTCTTGGTCTAACCCGAGTCTCATGTGACGTGAAATAGTTTACCTGTGGAGGGGGTGCTTGTTAAGGTCATCAGGGACGGAACCAGTTTTGACACTAGATAGCGGACACACTTCAAAGTGTATGTTCTCCTTCCTACAGCGTTCATATAGATCGGGATCGTCCACCACTTTATATCCGTGCCCGATCCTCTCTGCGTGCATCTCATCTAGGGCCTTGGTTTGGTACAATTTCCAGAAAGTCAGGTTACGGATATCAAAAGGTATGCACGATTTAAATAGTGCATTTGTGAAATATACAAAGAATTTTTAAATTTTGTATTTTAAAAAAAGATGTAGAATAATCTTTAGTTCAGACTTCAGAAGATTTACTACAGGTTTTCTGAAATAAGACCTAAAACTATCCCATCCCTCAATGATCATACCAACTTGATGCCCTCTGCTGGCCCACTCTCACCCGCGTGTACAGTTCTGTGTATTCCAAGTTTGGAGGCTTGCTGAACGAGAAGAAGCACAGAACATCCTATTAAATTGTCATAATGAATGTATTTTACACATGATACATCAGGAAAGAATATTTCCAAAAACCTATGAACATCTTTTTCTCTTGAAAACAAGGAAGAAAATTCCGAAAATGAATTCCATCATTTGTTAAACAGTTCCTCATAAGAAATATTACGAATACTTTAACTAAAGTAACTGTCATTCTTATACACACAAAGGGAGGTTCAACTGGGTCATTTTTCCCCAAGTGAATGCCGTCTCTTTGCTCGGATTTTTCCGTATGATAGACTCAAGCCAAATTAGCCAAAGAAAAATTATCTTTGTTTGTGCTCCGACGTAAAATTTTCCCGCTTGAATGTCGTTTCAAACGGGCCTTTTCGTCAAAGAGGGAAAAGGGAAAGATTTAAAAAAATTATATCAGTATGGTACTTTATTGTATCAATCGCTTCTTTTCTTTCCAACATACTCTGAAAACATATCCTGTTTTGTTTTGTTTTGTCACGTTTTTTGTCAATCGCAACTTCTCGGGCCTTTCCGGTGTAACGAAGAATTTTGACCCGGGTGGAAAATTGACCCGGGGGTCATTTTTCCACGTTGAATATTGAGACCAAAGGTGTTAAATAAAGACCCTAATCTGTTGAAAATTGACCCGCATCGTGGAATTTTGATCATGAAACCGGTTCAAAATTCAACAGCAAAGAAGCACAAATTAACGAATCAATATTATAACTTGAGTTTATTTAATTAAAAATTATCAGTTTTCATATATTTATTCTTTAGATTTACATGTTAACATGTTTCAACGGGGGGGGGGGGGGGATTAAAATGAGACTTGAATAATTATTGTACATGTAATAACTATTTTATTCATAATAAACTTTTCGCGTATAATTGCTGTTTGTGATATCTAAATATATGTTTTTTAATAATATTAGTATACATGGTTACACGTTAAAATATTCAATTCAGTAAAACTCTTTTTTTTAAATTTGTTGGAGAAGTGTACAAATATAAATAATTTTAAAAAATTACGATACGTCATATTATTTAATTTTGGTTTTACGTTCACCCAGTAAATTGAAACTTTGATATTGTTCATTGTTAATTTTCTGAGTGGGTGTAATTTAAAAAAAAATTACAGTATGTCATATTGAGATTTTTGTGTTTGCACCCACTCACTTTGTTAAAACTGTGACTATCTGAATTTTGTATTCACACCCATCCAGCCAATAACAGATTACAAAATGATGATATGCTAACATGATTGTACTCTTTCATGAACAATGCTGTAGTAACTATATCTTGAAAGCCGATTTTTGGTGTTTTGTTTTGTTTTCTAGGCATAAACAATTCTGCTTCATGGAATCTGTAGCAAGTTAGCAACCTAATTTTTGTACAGGATGACAATAGAATTTTGCTTTAAAGTTTCTAATGTGTACATTATGTGTATATAAGACATGAGGTACTTGAATATTAAATAATTATCTGAATATTTATCATATATGATTGTATGACATATTGTTGGTAGACATGTTCACTCACACCTTATTAACAAACATATCACCTTCGTTTATACCTGCAGAGGTACAAACATAAGAATGAGATTTTCATGATCCAGCCCATTTAAAAAGAACAGTAAATAAAAGGGAACTGTATATTAAGTAAATATACAAGTATAATACTTAAATAGGTTTAAACAGTGTACCTTATTAAGAGAATCAAAAACGCTTTGGAGATCTATTATAAGTATAAGCATGGGAAACAATTTTACAATTTTATCTATATGAAAAAGCAGAGCTACCATAAAGTATATAGTTCATATAAAATGGCTCACTAATGTCAATAAGTTGTTTAAAAAGTTCGTCTCTTTGCTTAGTGTATCTTGGATATCCAGGGGAAAAATCACATTTCCTTCAGATTCAGACCCACAGTATAAACATCGACTCACATCAGAAAAAAAATCCTTAAATAAGGAAGTTTTACTAGCTTTATTCCGTAATTGACGTATAATGATATTTCCTATTGTCTTAACTGAAAGGTTTGTAAGCTCTAGGTATATTTTGTTTTTTAAGTTTTGACTTAAAGATAAAGTTGATTAAATTGTCTTTTCTGCATGAAGATTATTCCATAATTTACATGTAGACGGAGCAAAGCTATTGTAAGAAGTATATAGTGGTAGATAGTAAAAAAAAGCTAATTTGATCTATGATTATATGCATGTTCAGTAAGAAAATATGATTGAATTCAATTGTGCTAGACCATTTATATTCTTGTAGAATATAATTAGTTTATGGTTATCCCTTCGAGATTGCAAGGTTTCAAAATTAAGCTCACTATATAAAATTATTTTAGAAGAATTAACTCTGATCCCTGTCACTGTCCTGGTTGCTTCAATTTTACATGTTTAAGCAATTCGGATTTTTCCTTGATACATGCAGCTGCTCCAAGCAACATATATCAGTTGTATACTTTTCGCATACCTTTTCATGTATATTCCATTAATATAATTAGATCAATAATCCTCCGACTGTATATTTAGATGTAAACCTACTTTTTTTAAATTGATAACATTTTTGCTGTAGAGGGTATATTTTTTTAATTTTGAGAAAATATATTACGTCAGTTGCCTGTGTTTCTAATGTACAGGTAAATAATAGAATTGAAAACTCAAAATAATAAAAAATAAATTGCATTTTTAAGAAGAACCATGACTGCATATGCAGAAAATTGGATGGCGCTTCAATAAAGTTAATCAGACAAGTTTATGAAAAATTACTTTTAAGTCGTAAACAATTAAAAACATGTGTAAATATATATATGCTGTATATATACGTATAAAAAAAACACCCCCAGTATATATGAAAAAGGATAAAAATATGACAACCAATCATTTATTATTTTGTCAGTGAAATATTCTGACTTCTTCAAATTAAGCATAGGTATCTGATATTATATCCTTTTGTCTTGATATAAATATATATACCCTTTACCCAATAAAGCAGTATAGTCAGAGGTTATATATTTTCAATTATTAGGAAAATATACAACGTCAGGTGCCTGTCGAATAGAGCTCTGTTGAATTGCCTTAAAAGTGACGATA